>NW_026113219.1:0-34670 GCF_024323335.1 Lathyrus oleraceus | reverse complement strand
CAAGTTCAAGCACTTTCCCTAATCCAGCAACTGCACATATTCAATGGCCAGTTCGCATCACGGTAAGAAGTGAATGAAGGAGACTTCTTCTCGATTGGTCATCAATAGATAAAGCTTGGAACGGCGTTCCAACTCATCCTTCAGCGTCAATGTACGAGAAAATAAGGACAGATGGCTTACCAGGAGAGCCTTTTCTCCCCCTACTACAAACCAGTTTCTTGTTCTTGACAAATGTCAGCTTCTTTATGGTGTAGGGTGGATGTCACGGCCGCCAGGCCTCGTGAATCCATGGTCTGCCCAAAGAGACAGCTATAAGATGGTGGATATCCATTACTTGGAAAGTACTTGGAAAGTAACTTGAAATCACTTGGTCCTATCTTGATTGGGAGAATCAACCTCTCCAATCACGGTCTTGCGCGACCCATCACATGCTTCACAACAACTCCCACTCTGCCTCATAGGAGGACCGTGATATGACAATCTGGAGAGTGTGGAATTTTGGCCACTACATTAAAGAGATCCGTATCTGTAGCGGTGTATTCGTCGCTATATGATTTATCGATTAAACCATAAGCAAAGCATACAGTGATTTTCGAGTCGCCACCGCACTTTTATTTATCCAAAGGACTGGCTAAAAAGCGAACAAAAGCCTAAGAAGTTTTACACGTAGAAAACTAATAAAAAGATCAGAGAGTCTGGGTAAGGGGTAAATTACGCAATGGGAAGGTGTTAGGCACCCACTACGTCCTAGGTACTCCTAGGGAGCCCTTTTCACACTTGTTGTACTAAATTGTTATTTGTTATGACATTAGCATTGTGCAAACATGATTGGGATGGGAGAAAAGAATATACAATTTTATATGGGTTGAACGGATGAACCCGCTGCCTACGTACCTTCCATCAAAGGTAAGGATCAAAACACCGTAGTTCGGCTAAAAGATTTCCAAAAGTTGGTGGATTCAATTTTAAACACAAGCACTGAGGCTTTTCATTATCAATGGGAGAAAAACTCGACCAAGACCAACATCCACCATGCGAGGATAGCTTCGACGTACTAGAGGGGGTTAACCCTGTTTTCAGTACGGAAGTCTTACTGTCGACTCACTAAGGATAGGTGAGGTTTACATCAACCACAATGATAATTGAAACCTATGGCTAATGTATGAAAAGATTAACAATGGACAAAGCCAAAACAAGTGAATGGGTGAAGTTAATTGATTGTGATTATGAAAATGGAGTCAAAGTATGATTAAGATTAATTCAAATGAGTATTATGAAATGAAGTTTGAAAAAAGTCAAGGACTTGGGTCCAGGTTTTTAGTTTGGAAAACATGAAGATGTTTGCACAATATCTATGTTAAGTTTGAAATCAAAGTATGAAAAGGTTTAGGACATAATGGGGATGAATGGATGAAGATGGATCGTAAAACTTCTTAGAAGGTTCACCTCTTGAAATCATATAGAAGATGATTCAAGTGTGTCCTTTGGAATAGGCAATGAATAATAATAATGTAAGCAAACAAATGATACCGGATGCCATTCAATGGTCTTACTCCAATCTCACAAACAAAAGCGGATACCGGATACCACTAGATGGATTTACAACAATTATTACCAACATTTAATTTACGATTACACAAACAACAAGACCAATCTCCTAAAACAAAACTGGATATCAGAGGCCACTCAATGGCTTATACTAATCTCCTAAAACAAAATGAAACTTGGTACCGGATGCCAATCTGTCTGGACTTATACCAATATCCAACATATGATCATAGGAAAGCAAATGCCAACTTGCAGGGACTTACAGTTGCATCCTCACATAAACAAAGAAAAGCAAAACATGGATGTTAGATGCCAATCTGTCTGGGCTTACTCTCACATACACAGTATGATCCTAGGAAACAAATTGCCAACTTGCAGGGACTTACAAACAATTTTTCTTTCCACAAAAACAATTGCCTTGCTTCCTCACAATCAAACAAACAAAACAAAGCTATGAGTGACCAATGAGGTCTTACACTCTATCCTTCCATATCATAGGAGCAAATGGCCAAAAGGATGGACTTACAATTGTCCTCAATGGGCAAACAACAATGATAGCATCACAAAAGCAAATGAGATGATCATGCATTAATGGCAATTGATGATGATAAATGCATAGCATACAGGCAAACAAGTGCATATGAAGCAATCAATCAATCAATGAATAGCAAACAGCACACTCTATAGCAAACAATGGGGGGCTCACACAAGAGGGTTTGACTTTGAAAGTCCACTGTAATAGGTGAAGGTCGCTCTTAACCTTGCCATTGAGAGGCTAAGGTGAAGCAGATGAATAGGAGATGAGGGGTGTGCCTCATTGCTTCTATCTCAGATCAGAGAGAGCATCAAATAATAGAAAGTGGGGGAGTTCAGAAAGATGGAACTCTTTCCCTTTATTGACTCGATTAGATCTTGGGTTTTTATCTCAATGCTTCAACCATGTAATGGGAGCAAAGAGAGGACACACTGAATAGTGGGGGATAGATTGCTTATCCCTACCTTCCACCAATTGCCTTACTTGAAGGACTTTTCCTGCTTGGGACAATTTTAAACACACACAGGCATTGCCTCTTAAGGAGGACTTCAGACAGTTTGCCCGGTCAAATAACAGACCGGGTCTCCAGACTACATGAAGAAGAAAGGTTTATACCTCAAAGCAAATGCTAAATAGCAAAGCAAGCAAGTTCAAGGAACTTAAGCAACTAAAGTACCTGAAAAAGTCAAACTTATTAGTAGACAAGTCAACAGTTCAATCAAAGGAAATGAAACAACAGTCAACCACAGAGGGACCAATGTGCAAGGCACAAGACTCAAGTATATGAGTCAACCTACAAAACAAGGGTTAGCACATGATATATAATCCAACTCAATCAAATTTGAATGATCTTTGAGGCATTGGTGCTTAACCTGAAACAATAGCTCAATTGTAAGCTCAAAAGACCACTAGGACTAGCCTAGGGTCAAAGATGAAAGAAAAAAGTCAAACAGCAAAGGAAAGTCAACCCATTCATGTTCAAACATTTAAGAAGCAATCTCAATTGGATTCATAATCAAATCATGCATCATTGTCATTTCATATGCAAAAGAATGCAAAGCATGGCAAGAAAGAGCACAAATAGGTCAACAGCAAGACTTCATCCAAAAGTCAACCCAAACAATCTCAAAAATTATGAAATAAATCACATTCAAACCTAACATCTATCATGGTAAACATGTCAAATTTCATTGCATTTGGATGAGAGGAAGGCAGTCAATTAAAATCATGAAGTCAACAAAATTCAAGTAAGCATAATGAAAGTCAACAAGCATGGGTCAACTTCAAAAAATCATATCAATTTGAAAACAGAAGAGAAATGAATGAGGTTAACACCAATGCAAAGGTCAAGATGTCTAGTTATCACATATGAAATTTCATGGTCATACAATAAGATTTGAGAATTTCACAAAAGATTTGGCAATGTGTATCACATAAAGTCCACAAATGACTAAGCATGGAAGAAAATTCACAATCAAATGGAAAACAGCATGATTAATTCCAAGAAAATTCATACACAAACTAGACATGTGATAGATCATTCATGCAAAATTTGAGATCATTTGGAGGCCAGGAGACATGTGAACAAAAATCAAGAAGATGCACATCATTGGTGTGACACAAATTGTCACACCCTAGTTCAAAAAATCATATCTAGCAAACCACAAATGATAAATGCACAATCTTTATACCAAAATGAAGATGAATGAGTCTAGTTTTACCACAAAAAATTTCAAGCTCATTGGATATGTCATGACAATTTCACAAAAGGAATGGCACAATGTATCAATTATGCATACATGTCAAGAAAATAATTATCAATTAAAATCCAGCCAATGGAAAATTAATTAAAAATCACAATCAAATACTAGACATTCTTGTGAACATGATGCAAAAAAAATCAGAATTTTTGGAGTTGAAATGGATGAGAAATTAATTGTTGAAGTTGATGCACAAATTGATGAAACATGAAGCACATAGCAAGGCAAGAGGGTCAAAGCGATGGTCAACCGTGGCATATTTGTAATTAACCCCTCATTAATCAAAACGGTGTGTTTTGGGCAAGGCAAAGGAAATGTTCCTATTGGCTCTCAGCCAATGGAACAGTGCACAGGCCAACTAACTCAAATTTTCTGAGTTTTCAACATAAACCCTAGGGTTTAAGCATGGCATTCAACAAATTTATCAACAGATCAAACAACACAATGCAATAGCATGGCCATGGAAATCAATCACATAATCACAAGCAACAACATCAGCCAAACTCGTGCATACATAGAGACATGATTTCTGGAAAAGACCAGGGTTTCAAACTGCAGCAGCATTCATCATCATCATTCAAACATCAATCATCAAAACAACACTCGACCAGCATGGCAAACAGCAGGATATTCATCATTTTTATGATAACAGCAATAGACCAAAACATTCATGAGAAAATTCTGTGCATACTCATCATAACAGCAAGCATCATCATCTTTAATAAACAAAATTCGAAACAAGCATCATTCAAAAGCATGGCATGGGAATGGTTCATGCAGCATCAGATGACAACAAAACAAGCAAGATCATGTGAATTTTTCTGGGCAGAACAAGAGGGATTTTGGAACAGCAGGGCATCGTGCAGCCAACACCAACAGACCAACATTCAAACAAGCATCACACAATAGCATGGTATTGACTCTCATACATTAAAGCAATAGTAAACCAACACATTCATGTAAACTTCTGGAAAACTATCTAGGGTTTAAACAGCAGCATCATTCATCATCATCATGCAAAATCAACATGAACAAATGTGCTCAGAAATCAACAACATGTATACCAATAGCTTCATCAAACTAAATACAAGCATTATATAGCAGTGGTCTTCACTGAATCAACAAAGAATAAGCAACTCGATGGAAAAAAGGTTTGAGCATGCAGAATAAAATCCAGATTTCTCCCTCATGTCACAACCATTTTAAGCATGCTTTAGTTCATTGGAATCAGCTCAAGAAGATCTTTCATAAATATATCATGGCATGGCAAAGGATTGAGTTCGAATACTTACTTGGTTTTGAAGCAAAATGTGAAACAGGGCTGCTTTGATGGTTATAAGTGCAAACAGATGCAGGAAATGCTTGGTAGTGAAGGATGTTTGAAGAAAATGAGCTCAATGGTGTTTGGAAGCTTCCATAACTCAATTTGCCATTGTAGATGCTTGGAGAAAACAGGGTCTGAAAATGAAGTTCCAGCTAAGACTTCACACTTGGAATGAGCTTGCAATGATGATGGATGATGAAGAGAACAAAAGAAAGCTCGAGGGTTTGGAGGATTTGACCGAAATTCCAAAAATGCAAAATGCAAGAGTGAGAGAATCAGAGTGTTTTTGGTCTGTGGCTGCTGCTTCTTTTGTCTCTCATGACAGAAACATGATGGTAGATATGGTATTGAGCCAAGCCAACTTTTGTTCTCTTTGGAGTTTTACAGAAAATTGGAAAATTGCCACAAGCCAAGTGAATGTTCCTATGAATGAGTTCTGTTGGTTCTTTTGTTGTGCCAGGCTTGTGTCTACTATTGTCCTATGTGTGTGTATGACAGAAAATGATGGATAAAGAAATCTGCCATGTGACAGTACAAGGCATGGTTGTGCTTTTTGGGATGGAGTTGTACTTGCTCTCCATATTTCAAGCAGCTAAGGCATGGCCTCCTGTTGGTTTTGGCTGCAATATTAAGCTTCACACTGTGTTTCAATTGACAGCAAACCATACCTCTCCATGCTGTTTGCTGTTGCTTCAGTTTTTTGAGGAGGAAAATGCTAAGTGAGAGAGGGCTTTTTGACTCAGGATGCCTAATGCATTTG
Organism: Lathyrus oleraceus; assembly: GCF_024323335.1. Lineage (NCBI taxonomy): Eukaryota > Viridiplantae > Streptophyta > Magnoliopsida > Fabales > Fabaceae > Lathyrus > Lathyrus oleraceus. The sequence continues at coordinate 28,743 of NW_026113219.1, read as the reverse complement.
CCTTGGCCAAAATAGTTTGTGAGGCTGCCCTTGGTTTTTCATGACAGGGGTGTTTGTGACAGCAAAAATGAAAATCCAATATGGCTTGTGTACCAATGCCTCAGTCAAGAATGGCCAAGGGTGAAAATCTATTGATGAGTGATTCCTGTAGGGGGGTGGGGGTGGATGGGGGAGTTTACGCTATCATACGCGCGGTACGATTACTCCACTTTGTATTAGCTGAAAGAAGTTGATACACCCGCAGTGGGGGCGGGAGGGGAGGGGGGGGGTGTAGTAAGAAATGGTTGGCCTACTGTGCTGCTACTGTCCTCCATCTGCAGAAAATATGATGAGGAGGTATGTTGTGATGGTCATCCGTTTCCAGCGGGTAGGGGGGGGGGAGGGGGGGGGGGGGGGGAGGGGGGGGGGGGAGGGGAGGGGTGGGTGGGGGGGGGGGGGGGGGGGGGGGGGGGGGGGGGGGGGGGGGGGGGGGGGGGGGGGGGGGGTACAAGTATGGTTGTGGAAGCATGGTGAAAACATGTACTTTTTGCCCATTCTTTGGCAACTTGGCAATGCCTTGTTTTTGCTGGTTTTTTAGGCTGCAACATGTTCAATTGACAGCAAAATGGCCTTCTAATTTTCTGTTTTGAGAGTACAAATCATGGTATGGTGGATGGCATGGACAATTATGGTGAAATTGTACTTTTCTTACAATTCAAGCAACCAAGCAATGGCCTCATGTCCTGCATAATTTGAGCTTGCAAACACACTTAAAATGATATTCTGAGCTGTTCCAATTGGCCAAATGTTAGAAAAAGGTTTATCAAAAAGTCAACTCTTGGTCAAACTTGCATTTAAATGAGAAAAGTCAAAATATGCCATTTTGATTGGTGAAGTTTTGGCTCATGAAATTTATATTTTTGGAAAGAGGGGATCAAATGTGACTTGTAGGAAAAAACCCCACCAAAATTGGCCAAACGGTTTGAGAGATATGGCCTTTGAAGTTCAAGATTTTCTGAAATCGATTCGATCATAACTTGCCAACCACACATGGGAATTGAGAGTTCTTGGACTTTTTGGAAATGGGAGAACAAGATCTTCAACTTTCATGTTGGGCAAAAATTCATTTGAAGCTTGTATCATGATGTAAGTTTGAGGATCAAGACTTTCCATTTATGGCAGGTTTCAGTTACAGGTCCAGTTTCCATTTCTGGAAATTTTCTGTTTGACTTCAAATTCTTCCATGATGAGGTTGGACATGACATATGAGGCTTGTATAGACATGAATGAACTCCTTCAAATCAATTCCATCCATCAAATCACTGATTAAATGGCCAGTTGACCAAGTTTGACTTTCTGTTGACTTTTCTAGGGTTTTGCATGATTGAACCACTTCTGATGAATTCCAAACCCTAATTCCTTGAGACCTTGATTTCCAATGATGTCCCAAGTTGTGTGAACTCTTGATTATTGGTCATGGTGCCCAAATTCTGCAAGAATGGCCATCATCCATTGCTTTGACTGACTGTTGACTGTCTTTGACCTAATTGCTGATAATTGCTTCAACTGCAAGCAACAAGGTTAGACTGACAATATTTTTGTACTTTTTGGATGATAAACATATGAAAAGCAATAATATACAAATGCAAAACATGCTTGGTGATCAAGAACCACACACACAAGGCAACCTACCCACTAGGAGGGAAGCAAAGGCATGCAATGATCCTTGAGGCTATGATATGAGATGATATGGGCCATGAGGGATCTTAGGGCCAAAATTGGGGTCTTACAGATGCCCCTATTTAAGGTCATGCTAGCCGGAGAAGTGAAGTTTAGAAATCTTCATCTCGACGCGGTAGAATGGGCTTAAATAACAGTAATGAGACAAATTTTGGTCCCTAAGAGACCTCATGATGCAAATGTATGTATGCAAAAGACACAAATTCTGTGGGGAATATGGTTAACACAGAAGAAAAGACGATCCTATCGGAGTAATACACTCACCAGGAACAGAGACTCTGACAAGACTTTAGTTGGGGATAAACAAACTGACACAGCGTGAACAAGACACGACTCTGATTAGAAGATAACAGAAAACAGACTGTAGGCCTCACTGGGGAGTGAAGGACTCACACTGGGAAAAGAAATCCAAAGGAAAATAAATCCATTGGAGAGACACAAGCTGACTCCTGGGGAGAAGCAACGGGAAAACTTCACTGAGGAAGCACCAAAGAATGAGGTGTTACCGGTATGAGGGTAACAAAAATCAGGAAGGAACACCAAGGATACCGGGTTGTAGGTATGTAACAGGTGACCGACCAAAGACGTGAATTGGTGTGTGTTCCAAAACACTCATCATCCTGAAGAGAGCGAAAGCAAACTTGTTTATAGGATGGATATTTGATTCTGTAAAGAATGCAAATCTTACTCAGTTGGGGAAACAAACAAAGTGTTCGACAAGAGAGTGCATGAGATATATTATCTATAGCCGTCAAAACGTAGATAATGTACTCGCATGGAAAGTTATCCTGAACCGGGTTGTAGGTTGTTTGTAGGATAAAGTCCGAAATCGTGAATTGGTTTGTGTTCCAAAACACTCATCATCCTGAATGAAGAAAGCTAGAACAGCAGACTTGTTTATAGGATGGACATTCGAATCCACAACGGGAAAACGAATCTTACTCGACTGGGGAAATCAACAAAGGATTCCGACCAAAGAGCGCATGAGACATATTATTCATAGCCGTCAAAACGTGGATATAATACTCGCATGGAAGATTATCCTTAACCGGGTTGTAGGTTGTTTATAGGATAAAAATCCGAAAAGAAAGGCATCAGGATACCAGAATAGGTATATAATGATGACCAATCAAAAGGAGCAACAGACATTACCGACAAAAGGGTAAATGAAAGGCGATCTGCTGAGGATTCACTGGTGAAAACCAATGATCCAGGGAACACAATCACTGACACAAGGTGAAAGGACCCACTGGGGATAAAATTGCTAGCATACGGCAATTATCCACAAAAGACTTGCGAGGGATATAAGTGCTGATCTGAGCAACTTATCCAAGCAAAGGAAAAATCAACATCAAGAACTAGATGAAGATAACCACAAGGGAAATTGTCATCGGTTGAGATGAACAACAAAGTTAACTCTGCAAGTGGAGAAAACAGGGTTTATGACTACCGGTTTGTAAGTAGAAAAACCGCAAAGATAGGACTTACGACTGCTGGTTCGTAGGCAGAGGGCCAAAAAGGGTGGAGATGACCACAAAATTAGGGTTTACATCTACCGAATACGGGATAGAAGACCAACAACTCCACGTGGGGATAGAACGAATCACAAATCCGCACGGGAAACCAAAATAGGGTTTATAACAAACCACAAACTGCTGGAGAGCAGGAAAATAGGATTTACAACTACCGACTGTTAGGTAGAAAACCAAAACTCTGGCTGGAGAATAAAAGGTGTATAACCACAAATTCTGTCAAGAAAGCCAGGAAAAGTAGGACTTATAACCACAGGTATGAGGGTAGCGGCCCAAAATTACTCCGCTGGGGAACAACCCACTGGGAAGCACAAGACATTTGACAAATAGCCAATTCGGGAATAATCCGAAAAGACAGACTGAATCAAGACACGTCCTAATGAGGATGTAACTCAAATAGGAACATCCATCCCAATATATGTGTTGGGAGGAAACAGAAGAAACCGTCATCCACGAGGATATATCTCAGTGGGGAACTGCAGAAGGAAAGGCAACATTTTCTGCTTATGGGGCTGACTCTATATGGAGAGATTTTAAACACCCGACATCTGCTTGGGGAGATCTATAAAGAGATCTATATCACCCGTGCAGGAGAACACGACAAGCAAAAGATACATGGCAAGAAATGCAACATGAATATCTGAATGTTTATGAATATGCATGAATATGCGTGATTTATGTTTGATGAATGCTGACAAAACAGACAACTCCAACACAAACAGGTTCAGGAATCAAAACGTCCGGTATTATACTTCCAGGGGAACAACCAGCTGGAGAGCCAATCTGCGGAGATCTTCATGCTGTAAAGCAAAGATCTGCGGGTACTGCTGAAGAAGCAGAGGATCAGAGATATCAGGAAACAACCCAATCAGGGTACAGAAAGTCACAATGGGCAAAGCAGTCACCAAGACGAATCTGTAGGGGAACAAGAGAAGTCCCAAAGTATCTGCAGGGGATCTCAGTGTCAACTGAGAAACAAAAGGATGCATTGCACAAGCACGAACTGTTGTAGAAGCAACTCCACATAACTCCGCTGGGGAACAACCCACTGAGGGAGAGTGATATCATCCAAATAGAATCTAACTGCATAAGCAACTCTACTGGGGAAAACTGTCGGCTACTCTCTTGGGGAACAACCCACTGAGGGAGGACAGATCAAACAAGTAGATTCTGCAACGAACCACTCTACTTGGGAAAGAATATGCATAGCAAACTGATCACAACAAGTAGATTCTGCAATATAAGCCACTCTACTGGGGATCACAAACAGTCAGGAAATTAATCCGTTCTCTGGATGGTAGAGCCATCATCCGACCATACCGGGGATTGAAGGAGTACTCAACAGGCGAAATTGCCATAACAAATACTCTGCAGACTATGCTGAGGAAAAAGATGGTTGAAAACACTGGGATGTCGACCCAATCAACCGCTGAATAGGAAAATAAATCCTACTCTGCTGAAGAGAACAAACTCTGATGGAGAGATAGCAACAATTCCGCAGACGACTTCGCCGGGGAAAAGGTAAAGTACCGGGTATCAAACCGCCGGCTTACCGAGTCTTCAAAAGAAAGCGATCGTGCTGAGGAAACAACTCCGCTGGCAACTGCATTGGGAAGAGTGATAACAACTCTGCTCGCGAATCCGATGGGGATATCAATAACAGCTCTACTCATGACTGCCGAGGAGACAAATAAAGTCTGGGGCATACGACCCACTGGAGAAAGTGACGGGGCACCAAGATGACAAACCATCAACCGCCGAAACTCACAAGGAAACACCCATGCTGGGAAAACTGCTGCTGGAGAAAACGAAGTCTTCAACAACACTCTGCTTGCGACTATACTGGGGGAACAACCCCAACAACAACTCTATTTGAGGAACAACCCCAACAAAGATCTGAAGAAAGAAGATACCACCAAACCAGGAATATGAACCAATGTCCTACCTGTTGGAAATCATGCCACCCTCGGGAGAGCACTGAGATATTCTTGAGTATCCTTTCAATCTTGTGAATGTTCACTTTGTTTAAAACAATTTTTTTGAAAAATTTTGATTTGTTTAAAACAATGATATTTTATCAATTTAAAACATGCAAAACATTTGTTGAATTGAAACAAATAGGAGTGCAAATAATTGGATAAAAAGCTCAAATTGATTTGATAGAATGGTAGTCTGCAAATGGCAAGACTCCATAGATCTGTACAAATTTGAAATCAGTGATATATATTGGAAGAGGGCTACATTGAACATAATGATCCTTTCTCTACCAATTTGAATCTCGATGTATCCGAAGCTTCGGTTGACGACGAATCGAGAATCTTCTGACGAAATGACGACTGATGAACCAGAAAGTCTTGTCAGGATGCAGTTACTTGCCAAATCCCTAATTTTTGCCTAGATTGCCCCAGGGTGAGGTACTCAATCTAGCGGGATGCAAATATTCTCTCTTTTTTCATGTCTCTAATTTTTGCCTGGATTACCCTTGCGGGTTCTCCACCGAGACGCTTATTTTTGCCTAAGCCGCCCTTTCGGGTTTTCAACTTAGCGAGCTATTCTGTTTTTTTCATTTGCATATACTTTTTTTTTTAGGCAAAGTATCTCTTGACTGCATCTGAATTCACAGGACGAGTGAAATCCTCCCCATCCATTGTTGTAAGCATTAAAGCACCGCCTGAAAAGGCTCTCTTAACAACATATGGACCCTCGTAGTTTGGAGTCCACTTGCCCCTGGAATCGGGCGCGAAAGACAAAACTTTCTTGAGCACGAGGTCACCTTCTCGGAACACACGAGGCTTGACCTTCTTATCGAATGCTTTCTTCATTCTCTGCTGATATAACTGACCATGACACATGGCAGTTAATCGCTTCTCTTCGATCAAATTCAACTGGTCATAACGACTCTGAATCCATTCAGCATCAGTCAACTTGGCTTCCATCAAGACTCGCATTGATGGGATCTCCACCTCTACTGGGAGAACGGCTTCCATGCCATAAACAAGAGAAAAAGGGGTTGCCCCTGTTGAAGTGCGTACAGACGTACGGTATCCATGCAAAGCAAATGGCAGCATCTCATGCCAATCTTTGTACGTGACAGTCATCTTCTGGATGATCCTCTTGATATTCTTGTTAGCAGCTTCAACAGCCCCATTCATCTTAGGTCTGTAAGGAGAGGAGTTATGGTGTGCAATCTTGAATTCAGCGCACAACTCATCCATCATCTTATTGTTCAGATTGGATCCATTATCAGTAATGATCCTCTCTGGCACACCATAACGGCAAATCAGCTGGTTCTTGATAAACTTCACAACCACCTGTCTGGTTACATTCGCGTATGAAGCGGCTTCAACCCATTTGGTGAAGTAATCAATCGCTACGAGAATAAACCGATGCCCGTTGGATGCTTTCGGCTCAATCATGCCGATCATGTCGATTCCCCACATAGAGAAAGGCCATGGTGATGAAATCACATTCAGGAGTGTCGGAGGAATATGAATCTTATCCGCATAAATTTGACACTTGTGACATTTCTTCACATACTTGCAACAGTCAGACTCCATTGTCAGCCAATAATAGCCCGCTCTCAACATTTTCTTAGCCATGGCATGTCCATTGGAATGAGTACCAAATGAACCCTCATGGACCTCAGTCATCAATAGGTTTGCTTCGTGTCTATCCACGCATCTGAGCAAAACCATATCGAAATTCCTCTTATACAGCACTTCACCACTGAGGTAGAAACTGCCTGACAACCTTCTCAAAGTTTTCCTATCTTTCACAGATGCCCCAGGCGGGTAGACCTGGTTCTGGAGGAAATTTTTGATATCAAAATACCAAGGCTTGTCATCTTTCACTTCTTCGATTGCAAATATGTGAGCTGGTCTGTCCAAGCGCATCACAGTAATATTGGGGACATCATTCCACCGTCTGACCACTATCATGGAAGCAAGCGTTGCAAGAGCATCCGCCATCCGATTATCCTCTCGAGGAATGTGATAAAATTCAACTTCTGTAAAGAATGTTGAAATTCTCCTTGCGTAATCTCTGTACGGAATGAGACTTGGCTGGTTCGTCTCCCATTCACCCTTGATCTGATTGATAACTAGGGCCGAATCACCATAGACATCAAGATACTTGATTCTCAAATCAATGCATTCTTCAAGTCCCATTATACAGGCTTCATACTCCGCCATGTTGTTCGTGCATTTGAAAGTTAGCCTTGCTGTAAACGGAATGTGTGAACCTTGAGGAGTGATAATCACTGCCCCAATTCCATTTCCATATTGATTAACAGCGCCATCAAACACCATCGTCCATCTGGAACCAGGTTCTGGACCTTCATCAAGTGTAGGCTCATCGCAATCTTTCATCTTCAAATACAGAATTTCCTCGTCAGGGAAGTCATACTGAACAGACTGATGATCTTCAATCGGCTGGTGCGCTAGATGGTCAGCCAAGATACTACCTTTGATAGCTTTCTGAGCTCGATACTCAATATCATACTCAGACAACAACATCTGCCAACGGGCAATCCTCCCAGTTAAAGCAGGCTTCTCGAAGATATACTTAATTGGGTCCATTCTGGATATCAACCAAGTTGTATGATTTATCATGTACTGGCGCAAACGCTTAGCAGCCCAAGCTAAAGCACAGCACGTCTTCTCAAGTGTAGAGTATCGAGACTCACAATCAGTAAACTTCTTACTGAGGTAGTATATAGCAAACTCCTTCTTCCCTGATTCGTCTTGTTGACCGAGTACACAACCCATCGAGTCTTCAAGAACTGTTAAATACATGATCAGAGGTCTTCCTTCCACAGGCGGAGACAAAATCGGAGGTTCAGACAGATAATCTTTGATACTGTCGAAAGCTTTCTGGCAATCCTCGGTCCAATCATGCGACTGATCTTTCCGGAGGAGCTTGAATATCGGCGCACATGTGGCAGTCATGTGGGATATAAATCTGGAAATGTAGTTCAAGCGGCCAAGAAAACCTCGGACTTGCTTCTCAGTTTTGGGTGCAGGCATCTCTTGTATTGCTTTGACCTTTGCAGGATCAACCTCAATACCTCTTTCGCTTACCATAAAACCCAACAATTTGCCGGAACGGACTCCAAATGTACATTTGTTCGGATTCAGGCGAAGTTTGAACTTTCTCAAACGCTGAAAAAGCTTCAACAAATGCTCAACATGCTCAACTTCCGTTCGGGACTTAGCGATCATATCATCAACATAGACTTCGATCTCCTTGTGCATCATGTCATGAAACAAGGTAGTCATAGCTCGTTGATACGTGGCTCCGGCGTTCTTCAAACCGAAGGGCATCACTCGATAACAGAATGTTCCCCAAGGTGTGATGAATGTTGTCTTCTCCATATCCTCTGGTGCCATCTTGATTTGATTATAACCGGAAAATCCGTCCATAAAGGAAAAGACTTTGAATTTGGCTGTGTTGTCTACCAACATGTCGATGTGTGGTAGAGGAAAATCATCTTTGGGCTAGCTTTATTCAAATCTCTGTAATCAACGCACATACGGACTTTTCCATCCTTCTTAGGAACAGGCACAATATTGGCCACCCATTGAGGATATGTCGAAGTCACCAGAAACCCCGCATCAATTTGCTTCTGAACTTCCTCTTTGATCTTCACTGCCATATCTGGATGAGTTCTTCTGAGCTTCTGCTTCACAGGCACGCACTCAGGCTTCAAAGGCAGGAAATGTTGCACAATATCTGTATCTAAACCCGGCATGTCTTCATAGGACCAAGCAAAGATATCTGAATATTCTCGTAGCAAACTGATCAAATCTTCCTTGACAGACTCTTCAAGAAGTGCCCCGATCTTCACCAGACGAACACAATCCTCAGACCCCAAGTTGACTGTTTCCAAGTCTTCGAGATGCGGCTGAATGATCTTCTCTTCGTGCTCAAGGAGACGGGTAATCTCATCAGGAACCCCTCAACGTCATCTTCTTCTGCCTCAAATACAGGGAATTCAAAATTGGGAGATAGCGTTGGATCATTATGTTCAATGGGTTTTAGGATCAATCTGCATAATGATTTTGGTTAAGGAAAAAACTTCAGCATTTAAACAAGCAAACCATTATGCAGATGAAAAAATGTTTGCTCTTTTTTTTTTTTTATGGTTTTTTTGTGATCACTGATTTCATGCAGAAAAGCAAAAAGTGAAAACAAAGGAAAAACAAATGTTAAACAATGCATTAATTGAATGAAAACATCATTGTATTAAATGCTGCCAACAATGTCATCACTTCTCCTTTTGGCATGGGAGAAGGTTTTAAACAAAATGAACAATTTACTCTGATCTATGGATGACTGTAGGAACATCTACAGCGACCCAATTGTGGCAGACACCACCAGGAATAACAAAATTGTTCATGTCCTCTGCTTCCTCTTCAATGATGGCAGCAGCTTCCTCTTCTTCAGGTTGATTGGCGTGAATGAACCCTCCACTCTTGAACAGACCTTGCTCATTGCATGCCCCAGAACCATAGCCAATGCCAGCCCGGGATTTGTTGTCTTCAAGTTCAATCACCTTCCCCAAACCAGCAACTGCACCACATTCAATGGCCAGCTTAGCATCACGGTAGGAAGTGAATGAAGGAGACTTCTTCTCGATTGGTTCATCAATAGATAAAGCTTGGAACTGAGTTCCAACTTCATCCTCTGCGTCAATGTACGAGAAAGAAGACAGATGGCTAACCAGGAGAGCCTTTTCTCCCCCTACTACAACCAATTTCTTGTTCTTCACAAATTTCAGCTTCTGGTGTAGGGTGGATGTCACGGCGCCAGCCTCGTGAATCCATGGTCTGCCTAAGAGACAGCTGTAAGATGGGTGGATATCCATTACTTGGAAAGTGACTTGGAAATCACTTGGTCCTATCTTGATAGGGAGATCAACTTCCCCAATCACGGTCTTGCGCGACCCATCAAACGCCTTCACAACAACCCCACTCTGCCTCATAGGAGGACCTTGATATGATAGTCGAGAGAGTGTGGATTTTGGCAATACATTAAGAGAAGATCCAGTGTCCACCAACACATTGGACATTGCATCAGATTTGCAATTCATAGAGATGTGCAAAGCCATGTTGTGGTCTCTTCCCTCCTCGGGGAGATCAGCGTCACAAAAGCTCAAAGTGTTGCAAGCGGTAATGTTTGCAACAATGCTATCAAATTGTTCCAGGGTGACGTCGTGATCAACATATGCCAGGTCCAAGACCTTCTGCAGAGATTCCCTATGGGGTTCTGAATTCAGCAGTAGAGAAAGAATAGAAATCTTGGAGGGCGTGTGTAGAAGCTGGTCTACAATGTTGTACTCGCTCTTTCTGATGAGCCTCAGCATCTCATCAGATTCTTCATCAACAATGCCACTTGGGCCAACTGAAGAAACAGGAGTCTTTTGTACGGATGAGGAGGGGTTGGCAACATCAAGTGCCGGATTCTGAGCATTCACAGCTGTCCCCACAGGACGCTCAACAGATTCAGAAGCAACAGGGGCTTTAGCAGGTGCGGAAAACACACGACCGCTTCGGGTCAACCCACTGACATCAGCAATATTGGTTACGGAAGTTGAAGGCAAAGGCACTTCGACCCCATCCTGGACAGCAACAGGATTGTATCTGAAAGGTACAGCTTTGTCAGATGAATAGGGCACAGGGCCAGCTGGTTTAATGACCAAGGAAGGGGAAACCTTTGGCTTGTTGCTATTATAGCAAATAACAACTGGTTCAGGCAGCTTGAACACTGGTGAAATGACGTTCACTTCAGGTTCGACTTCATCAACATTGCGATTCTGCAGAATCTCAATGGTACCTTCATTCAACAACTTCTGAAGTTCTCTGCGTACTTGATCGCAACCCAGACGATTAACCGAACAAACGCGGCACTTGTCGTGGTTATGCTCCAAATAACTGTACTGACACAGCATCTTATGTAAATCAACCAACGACTGCCTGATGTGGCTGACATACTTGACCTTGTACCTCCCAAGGCATTCTTGAATCATGTTGACAGATTTCCCATGCGCAGGCAATGGGTTCTTGGTGACGTTCGGGCTTGAGTCCTCAAAACTCAGGATTCCACTTCTCATAAGGTCTTGCACCTTAGTCTTCAGCTGGAAGCAATTCTCAATATCATGGCCCGGAGCACCAGAATGATAGACACAGTGTAGGTCAGGCTTATACCACCACTGAGGGTTGACCGGTATAGCCGGAGGATCTCTCGGAGAAACCAACTTCCGCTCTATTAGAGAGGGATATAACTCCGCATACGACATAGGAATCGGATCAAAACTGATCTTCTTCCTTTCGTAACCCATGTTTGCCTGATTACTCGTACTCCCACGAGGCTGATAAGCCTGTTGCTGTGGACGAGATTGTTGTTGTTGGTACTGCGGTTGTTGGTATTGTTGCTGATGCTGATACTGTTGATGTTGATATTGCTGATGTTGAGGAGTATTGTCCTTGAAAACAGGTGCTACGTGAGCCACCTGGTGCTGATGACTGACATGTCGTGCAGGATTCCTCTGAACAGAGGGTCTTCTGTGTTTGGGCTGAGATTGAACGGCATGTGCTTCACCTTCTTTCCTCTTAAATGCCCCATATCGTTTAGAGGAAGAGCTATCATCCTTAGCCAACCGTCCTTCACGGACACCTTCTTCGAGACGCATCCCCATGTTCACCATCTCGGTGAAATCAGAGGGAGCGCTTGCTACCATCCGCTCATAATAAAATGAGCCAAGAGTCTTCAGAAAGATCTTGGTCATTTCCTTCTCTTCCAGCGGTGGAGTGATTTGAGCTGCCAGCTCTCGCCATCTCTGGGCGTACTCCTTGAACGATTCCTTGTCCTTCTGGGACATGGACCTGAGTTGATCTCGGTCAGGCGCCATATCGACGTTGTACTTATATTGCTTGACGAAAGCTTCGCCAAGGTCATTGAAAGATCTGATGTTGGCGCTGTCCAAGCTCATGTACCATCTGAGCGCGGCACCAGATAGACTGTCTTGGAAATAATGAATCAGGAGTTGATCATTATCAGTCTGTGTTGACATCTTCCTGGCGTACATGACCAGGTGAGCAAGCGGACAGGTGTTCCCTTTGTATTTTTCAAAGTCCGGGACCTTGAATTTGATCGGTATCTTGACACCGGGAACTAGGCAGAGTTCGGCTGCAGACTTGCCGAATAGGTCTTTGCCTCGAAGAGTCCTCAATTCCTTTCTCAGCTCAAGGAATTGATCGTTCATGGCATCCATCTTTTCATGAACGTCTGCGCCCTCAGATGGCTCGGAGTGATAGATGATGTCGTCTACCCTTGGCATGGTATGCACGACAGGAGGAGCGGCGATAGGGACCGAGCTAGACGCCGGCATTTGAGCGAAGGTTGGCGCAGGAATATCTGGCATAAAACCTGGGGGCATGCCCCAAGGAAACCCGGGCGGCATGGCATTGGGCGCGTGGGTGCTGACTGGCACTGTAGAAGTAGCTACCTCTGAAATGACTGTCCTCTGAGCAGGAGTTGCAGGCGTCGGAGCAGGTTGATTCTGAGCGGCAAGGAGTTGCTCCATCAAAGCGCCAAGTCTGGCGACCTCTTCCTTCAATTCTCTGTTCTCTTGTTCCAACTGCTCCATGATTCTTGCAGAGTTGACTCGTGTATAATACCGGTGAATCAGCTTGTCTTCAAAATAAATGAAGAACAGAGGTTAGGACAAGAAGACCAGAAACAAAGGGTACCTGTTTATGCAAGAATGATGCATGAAATGCTTGTGCAAATGCTTTGTTTTCAAGGAACCCTTAGGGTATTATTTGCAATATTTTGATTAATTTAAGCATTTTTGATTCCTCATGGAAAATATTTCATTCAATACATCAAGACAAAAAGTACAGCATTTTAAATTACAAAGAGAAAAGGTAAATGACATCCTATGGATCCCTAAAAGCTCGGGATGCTGGAAGACGAGAAGTGCACAACTTCTTGATCTCTCTCTCATAGGCCGCTTCCATGTCAGCTTTCTCCTTTGCAAGTCGATCATACCTCCTCTTCCAGAATTTGGAAGACTGAGGAAGCAGAGAAGTCCAAGCGTCGTTCGGATCATCGATCACTCGGTGCTCGAGGAATTCAATCATAGCGTCCTTCTCCTTGAGCTGCTGCAGCAATTCCTCTCTCTCACGGATCCAAGCACGCGAAAGGTCTTCTTCTCTCAACTCCTCTACACGTTGGGTAGGGAGGGTTGAAGGCCCAGCCACATCCAACGGTGTAGGTCTTGGATAATCATACGGCATCAAGTAGGTAGCAGCCCTCTGTCTGACCCAAGAGGTGTATGGCTCCAAAGCAATGCAGTTCTTTGGGCCCAACTCATTCCTACTCTTCTTGTGAACACTGCGCCATGCACGGACAAATCTGGCTTTCAGGCCTTGGGGATCTTTACCCTCCTGAAAGAACACACCTTCTAACAGAATGCTATTAGGTTTATCCTTTAGGGGGAACCCAAGCTGGCGACGTGCAAGTATAGGATTGTAGCTGATCCCACCACATGTACCAAGAAGGGGCACATTAGGGAATTCACCACAATAGTCGATGATCTGGACGGTATCATACACGCGATCATACCAAGTGATATCATCATTGGTGAGAGACATGAGTCTCTGAGACCACCGTAGACATCCCTTGTTCTCCTTGAAAGCAACTGTCTGCGGCAAGTGCGAAATAAACCACTTGTACAGCAGGGGTAAACAGCAGACAATGACTCCTCCATTCTTCATATTCCTCAGGTGCAAGGAGACATATGTATCACCCAACAAAGTCGGAACTGGATTAAGAACCGAGAAGATCCTAATGGCGTTCATGTCCACGAACTTGTCGAAATTGGGAAATAGCACCAATCCATAGATGAGTAACGCGAATAGAGCCTCAAAGGCATCCTCACTCATGGCCTTCCCATAAAAGGTAGCTTGGGCAATGAGGAACTCGGAAGGAAAACCCTGAATTCCGCCTTTGGTAGTCAGGTTAGCTCTAATCAGATCTTCATCTATATGCAACAAGCTGGCAATCTCTCGAGCAGATGGAATATCCTCTAAGCCACTGAACGGCACTTGATCCAGAATTGGAATCCCAATGAGATGAGAATATTCCTCCAAGGTTGGCAATAGCTGGAAGTCCGGAAATAAGAAGCAATGATGCAACGGATCGTAGAACTGAGCCAGAGTACTCATCAACCCTTCGTCAACCTGAGTGGTGAGCAGTGGTAGAAGCTTCCCATAGCGAGCTTTGAAACCCAAGGGATCTAGTACATACGATGTCAGATTCCTTAACTCTTTTACATCGGGCTGTCTAAAGCTGTACTTCTTTGTATGCCTCTTTGGTCTTTCCATGTCTGAAAATTTTGCAAATAAACCCTTTTTAAGTTCCTTGAAAATTTTCTTTTTGTGATGACATGAATGCGGATGAATGCGTGAATGCATGAATGCAACAAACACACTCAAGGATCAAGCAAAGCACACCAAACAAAGGTCGTGGGAAAGCTCTATGTATCCCTAATATCAATCATCCATTTTGGTGGATTTAGGTTTTCACCTTATCGACACCCAAGTTCCATTGATATTAACGGTACATGAACCGGTTCAACATTCTTAATATCAACCAGCCGCTTTGGTGGATTTTAGGTTTTACACCTGATCCGGGATCCATTGATATTAACAATGTTTGAACGACTCAACCACGAATCACGGGTTTGTTGAGAGTCACGAGCATGGAGTCTCGGTTAAGAACCACCCAAAGGGAGTGTACTAGGGTTTAAACCTGCCAGACATGTTCTATCAGAGGTTCCCATAATCATCGTTCCATCTTTCGAATATTATCGGAGGAACGAATACTCGTATTCCAAGAATATTCTCAAGAGAAACTCTTATGAGTGTAGTATCGCGTAACAATCGTATCAGAACTGACATCTGAACGACCTCCGCACTACGGTCCTAAAAATAGGCCAAGATGGGTTTGGTAAACTAAGGTCCTTGGCTTCTGCGGCACATGATTGAAAGAATAATGCCTAACCACAAATAACTTGTGTGACATTATTAGTTCAACATGACCTCCACCAAGTGAATGGGCTCGCAAGTCAACTGGCTAAGGAATACTCCACACCAGTCAACAAGACTATGCCATTCTCCTATCCTAGAGTGCACTCGAGTTCGGGTATAGAACTCATCTCACAGATCACCAAAGCAAACAGCAATTGTATATCAAGCAATTCAAACATTACAATCAATACAGTTATCCCAAATTGTACAAAAATATGTCATATAACAAATAATAATATAGCACAACAAGGGTGAAAAGTAGGCAATACCACCAAGGATCGATAGTCCCCAGCAGAGTCGCCATTTTTCTGTAGCGGTGTATTCGTCGCTATATGATTTATCGATTAAACCATAAGCAAAGCATACAATGATTTTCGAGTCGCCACCGCACTTTTATTTATCCAAAGGACTGGCTAAAAAGCGAACAAAAGCCTAAGAAGTTTTACACGTAGAAAACTAATAAAAGATCAGAGAGTCTGGGTAAGGGGTAAATTACGCAATGGGAAGGTGTTAGGCACCCACTACGTCCTAGGTACTCCTAGGGAGCCCTTTTCACACTTGTTGTACTAAATTGTTATTTGTTATGACATAAGCATTGTGCAAACATGATTGGGATGGTGAGAAAAGAATATACAATTTTATTATTGGGTTTGAACGGATGAACCCGCTGCCTACGTACCTTCCATCAAAGGTAAGGATCAAAACGCCGTAGTTCGGCTAAAAGATTTCCAAAAGGTTGGTGGATTCAATTTTAAACAATAGCACTGAGGCTTTTCATTATCAATGGGAGAAAACTCGACCAAGACCAACATCCACCATGTGAGGATAGCTTCGACGCACTAGAGGGGTTAACCCTGTTTTCAGTACGGAAGTCTTATAGTCGACTCACTAAAGATAAGGTGAGGTTTACATCAACCACAATGATAATTGAAACCTATGGCTAATGTGTGAAAAGATTAACAATGGACAAAGCCAAAACAAGTGAATGGGTGAAGTTAATTGATTGTGATTATGAAAATGGAGTCAAAGTATGATTAAGATTAATTCAAATGAGTATTATGAAATGAAGTTTGAAAAAAGTCAAGGACTTGGGTCCAGGTTTTTAGTTTGGAAAACATGAAGATGTTTGCACAACACTTATGTCAAGTTTGAAAGTCAAAGTGTGAAAAGGTTTAGGACATAATGAATGATGAATGGATGAGGATGGAAAGTAAAACTTCTTAGAAGGTTCACTTCTTGAAATCATATAGCAGATGATTCAAGTGTGTCCTTTGGAATAGCAATGGATAATAAATAACAAACAAAGCAAGAAAGGCGGATATCGGATGCCAATCACTGGTCTTATACCAATCTCCTAAAATAAAACTGGATATCAGATGCCACTCAATGGACTTACACTAATCTCCTCAAAAAGAAAGACAAAGATGAGAAATGGAAGTTAACTGCCAATCTGTCTTGACTTAGGTTAACTCCACAGTATGCAACAATATGATCACAGGAATGCAAATGCCAACTTGCTGGGACTTACAGTTGCAACCTCACATAAACAGAGAAAGCAAAACATGGATGTCAGATGCCAATCTGTCTGGACTTACTCTAACATACACAGTATGGTCCTAGGAAAACAAATGCCAACTTGCAGGGACTTACAGTTGTATCCTCACATACAAACAAACAAAACAACATGTGATCATAGGAGAGCAAATGCCAACTTGCAGGGACTTACAGTTGCTTCCTCACATACAATCAAGTAAATGCATCAGGCAAAGATAAGATGAGTGGCCAAGGTGATGGTCTTATACTCACTTCCATATCATGGGAGCAATGGCCAATGGATGGTCTTACAATTGTCCTCAATGGGCAAACAACAATGACAATATCACAAAGACAAATGAGATGATTGTGCATTAATGGCAATTGATGATGATAAATGCATGAAGCATACAAGCAAACGTGTGCATATGAAGCAATCAATCAATCAATGAATATCAAACAGCACACTCTATAGCCAAACAAGGGGGCTCACACAAGAGGGTTTGACTATAAAAGTCCATTGTAATAGGTAAACGTCGCTCTTAACCTTGCCATTGAGAGGCTAAGGTGAAGCAGATGAAAAGGAGATGAGGGGTGTGCCTCGTTGCTTCTATCCCTGATCAGGGAGAGCATATAAGAAAGTGTGGGAGTTCAGAAAGATGGAACTCTCTCCACATTATTGACTCGATTAGATCTTGGGTATTTATCTCAATGCTTCAACCATGTAATGGGAGCAAAGAGAGGACACACTGAATAGTGGGGGATAGATTGCTTATCCCTACCTTCCACCAATTGCCTTACTTGAAGGACTTTTCCTGCTTGGGACAATTTTAAACACACACAGGCATTGCCTCTTAAGGAGGACTTCAGACAGTTTGCCCGGTCAAATAACAGACCGGGTCTCCAGACTACATGAAGAAGAAAGGTTTATACCTCAAAGCAAATGCTAAATAGCAAAGCAAGCAAGTTCAAAGAACTTAAGCAACTAAAGTACCTGAAAAAGGCAAACCAATTAGTAAACAGTTCAACAAAAGGAAATGAACCAATAGTCAACCACAGAGGGACCAATTGTGCAAGGCACAAAGACTCAAGTTACATGAGTTAACCTACAAAACAAGGGTTAGCACGTGATATATGATCCAACTCAATCAAATATGAATGGTCTTTGAGGCATTGGTGCTTAACCTGAAACAATAGCTCAAATGTAAGCTCAAAAGACCACTAGGACTAGCCTAGGGTCAAAGGTGAAAGAAAAAAGTCAAACAGCAAAGAAAAGTCAACCCAATTCATTTTCAAACATTTAAGAAGCAATCTCAATTGGATTCATAATCAAATCATGCATCATTGTCATTTCATATGCAAAAGAATGCAAAGCATGGCAAGAAAGAGCACAAATAGGTCAACAGCAAGACTTCATCCAAAAGTCAACCCAAACAATCTCAAAAATTATGAAATAAATCACATTCAAACCTAACATCTGTCATGGTAGACATGTCAAATTTCATTGCATTTGGATGAGAGGAAGGCAGTCAATTAAAATCAAGAAGTCAACAAAATTCAAGTAAGCATAATGAAAGTCAACAAGCATGGGTCAACTTCAAAAAATCATATCAATTTGAAAACAGAAGAGAAATGAATGAGGTTAACACCAATGCAAAGGTCAAGATGTCTAGTTATCACATACGAAATTTCATGGTCATACAATAAGATTTGAGAATTTCACAAAAGATTTGGCAATGTGTATCACATAAAGTCCACAAATGACTAAGCATGGAAGAAAATTCACAATCAAATGGAAAACAGCATGATTAATTCCAAGAAAATTCATACACAAACTAGACATGTGATAGATCATTCATGCAAAATTTGAGATCATTTGGAGGCCAGGAGACATGTGAACAAAAATCAAGAAGATGCACATCATTGGTGTGACACAAATTGTCACACCCTAGTTCAAAAAATCATATCTAGCAAACCACAAATGATAAATGCACAATCTTTATACCAAAATGAAGATGAATGAGTCTAGTTTTACCACAAAAAATTTCAAGCTCATTGGATATGTCATGACAATTTCACAAAAGGAATGGCACAATGTATCAATTATGCATACATGTCAAGAAAATAATTATCAATTAAAATCCAGCCAATGGAAAATTAATTAAAAATCACAATCAAATACTAGACATTCTTGTGAACATGATGCAAAAAAAATCAGAATTTTTGGAGTTGAAATGGATGAGAAATTAATTGTTGAAGTTGATGCACAAATTGATGAAACATGAAGCACATAGCAAGGCAAGAGGGTCAAAGCGATGGTCAACCGTGGCATATTTGTAATTAACCCCTCATTAATCAAAACGGTGTGTTTTGGGCAAGGCAAAGGAAATGTTCCTATTGGCTCTCAGCCAATGGAACAGTGCACAGGCCAACTAACTCAAATTTTCTGAGTTTTCAACATAAACCCTAGGGTTTAAGCATGGCATTCAACAAATTTATCAACAGATCAAACAACACAATGCAATAGCATGGCCATGGAAATCAATCACATAATCACAAGCAACAACATCAGCCAAACTCGTGCATACATAGAGACATGATTTCTGGAAAAGACCAGGGTTTCAAACTGCAGTAGCATTCATCATCATCATTCAAACATCAATCATCAAAACAACACTCGACCAGCATGGCAAACAGCAGGATATTCATCATTTTTATGATAACAGCAATAGACCAAAACATTCATGAGAAAATTCTGTGCATACTCATCATAACAGCAAGCATCATCATCTTTAATAAACAAAATTCGAAACAAGCATCATTCAAAAGCATGGCATGGGAATGGTTCATGCAGCATCAGATGACAACAAAACAAGCAAGATCATGTGAATTTTTCTGGGCAGAACAAGAGGGATTTTGGAACAGCAGGGCATCGTGCAGCCAACACCAACAGACCAACATTCAAACAAGCATCACACAATAGCATGGTATTGACTCTCATACAATTAAAGCAATAGTAAACCAACACATTCATGTAAACTTCTGGAAAACTATCTAGGGTTTAAACAGCAGCATCATTCATCATCATCATGCAAAATCAACATGAACAAATGTGCTCAGAAATCAACAACATGTATACCAATAGCTTCATCAAACTAAATACAAGCATTATATAGCAGTGGTCTTTACTGAATCAACAAAGAATAAGCAACTCGATGGAAAAAAGGTTTGAGCATGCAGAATAAAATCCAGATTTCTCCCTCATGTCACAACCATTTTAAGCATGCTTTAGTTCATTGGAATCAGCTCAAGAAGATCTTTCATAAATATATCATGGCATGGCAAAGGATTGAGTTCGAATACTTACTTGGTTTTGAAGCAAAATGTGAAACAGGGCTGCTTTGATGGTTATAAGTGCAAACAGATGCAGGAAATGCTTGGTAGTGAAGGATGTTTGAAGAAAATGAGCTCAATGGTGTTTGGAAGCTTCCATAACTCAATTTGCCATTGTAGATGCTTGGAGAAAACAGGGTCTGAAAATGAAGTTCCAGCTAAGACTTCACACTTGGAATGAGCTTGCAATGATGATGGATGATGAAGAGAACAAAAGAAAGCTCGAGGGTTTGGAGGATTTGACCGAAATTCCAAAAATGCAAAATGCAAGAGTGAGAGAATCAGAGTGTTTTTGGTCTGTGGCTGCTGCTTCTTTTGTCTCTCATGACAGAAACATGATGGTAGATATGGTATTGAGCCAAGCCAACTTTTGTTCTCTTTGGAGTTTTACAGAAAATTGGAAAATTGCCACAAGCCAAGTGAATGTTCCTATGAATGAGTTCTGTTGGTTCTTTTGTTGTGCCAGGCTTGTGTCTACTATTGTCCTATGTGTGTGTATGACAGAAAATGATGGATAAAGAAATCTGCCATGTGACAGTACAAGGCATGGTTGTGCTTTTTGGGATGGAGTTGTACTTGCTCTCCATATTTCAAGCAGCTAAGGCATGGCCTCCTGTTGGTTTTGGCTGCAATATTAAGCTTCACACTGTGTTTCAATTGACAGCAAACCATACCTCTCCATGCTGTTTGCTGTTGCTTCAGTTTTTTTGAGGAGGAAAATGCTAAGTGAGAGAGGGCTTTTTGACTCAGGATGCCTAATGCATTTGCCTTGGCCAAAATAGTTTGTGAGGCTGCCCTTGGTTTTTCATGACAGGGGTGTTTGTGACAGCAAAAATGAAAATCCAATATGGCTTGTGTACCAATGCCTCAGTCAAGAATGGCCAAGGGTGAAAATCTATTGATGAGTGAAAGAAATGGTTGGCCTACTGTGCTGCTACTGTCCTCCATCTGCAGAAAATATGATGAGGAGGTATGTTGTGATGGTCATGGTACAAGTATGGTTGTGGAAGCATGGTGAAAACATGTACTTTTTGCCCATTCTTTGGCAACTTGGCAATGCCTTTGTTTTTGCTGGTTTTTTAGGCTGCAACATGTTCAATTGACAGCAAAATGGCCTTCTAATTTTCTGTTTTGAGAGTACAAATCATGGTATGGTGGATGGCATGGACAATTATGGTGAAATTGTACTTTTCTTACAATTCAAGCAACCAAGCAATGGCCTCATGTCCTGCATAATTTGAGCTTGCAAACACACTTAAAATGATATTCTTGAGCTGTTCCAATTGGCCAAATGTTAGAAAAAGGTTTACTTCAAAAAGTCAACTCTTGGTCAAACTTGCATTTAAATGAGAAAAGTCAAAATATGCCATTTTGATTGGTGAAGTTTTGGCTCATGAAATTTATATTTTTGGAAAGGGGGGATCAAATGTGACTTGTAGGAAAAAACCCCACCAAAATTGGCCAAACGGTTTGGGAGATATGGCCCTTTGAAGTTCAAGATTTTCTGAAATCGATTCGATCATAACTTGCCAACCACACATGGGAATTGAGAGTTCTTGGACTTTTTGGAAATGGGAGAACAAGATATTCAACTTTCATGTTGGGCAAAAATTCATTTGAAGCTTGTATCATGATGTAAGTTTGAGGATCAAGACTTTCCATTTATGGCAGGTTTCAGTTACAGGTCCAGTTTCCATTTCTGGAAATTTTCTGTTTGACTTCAAATTCTTCCATGATGAGGTTGGACATGACATATGAGGCTTGTATAGACATGAATGAACTCCTTCAAATCAATTCCATCCATCAAATCACTGATTAAATGGCCAGTTGACCAAGTTTGACTTTCTGTTGACTTTTCTAGGGTTTTGCATGATTGAACCACTTCTGATGAATTCCAGACCCTAATTCCTTGAGACCTTGATTTCCAATGATGTCCCAAGTTGTGTGAACTCTTGATTATTGGTCATGGTGCCCAAATTCTGCAAGAATGGCCATCATCCATTGCTTTGACTGACTGTTGACTGTCTTTGACCTAATTGCTGATAATTGCTTCAACTGCAAGCAACAAGGTTAGACTGACAATATTTTTGTACTTTTTGGATGATAAACATATGAAAAGCAATAATATACAAATGCAAAACATGCTTGGTGATCAAGAACCACACACACAAGGCAACCTACCCACTAGGAGGGAAGCAAAGGCATGCAATGATCCTTGAGGCTATGATATGAGATGATATGGGCCATGAGGGATCTTAGGGCCAAAATTGGGGTCTTACAGTAATGATGTTACTTGGCACACCATAACGACATATAACCTGATTCTTGATAAACCTTACAACAACTTGCTTGGTTAAATTCGCATACGATGCCGCTTCAACCCATTTTGTGAAGTAATCAATAGCCACCAAGATGAAACGATGTCCATTCGAAGATTTGGGCTCAATCATGCCAATCATATCAATTCCCCACATGGAGAAGGGCCATGGGGAGGAAATAACGTTCAACAGTGTCGGAGGAACATGAATCTTATCTGCATATATTTGACACTTGTGGCATTTCTTCACAAACTTGAAACAATTAGATTCCATTGTTAGACAATAGTAACCTGCTCGCAACATCTTCTTCGCCATTGCATGTCCATTGGAATGAGTACCAAAGGAACCTTCATGGACTTCAGTCATCAACAAGTCTGCTTCGTGTCTATCCACGCATTTGGGCAGAACCATATCGAAATTTCTCTTATACAATACATCACCATTAAGGTAGAAGTTGTCGACTAATCTTCTCAAATTCTTCTTATCTTTCAGAGCTGCCCCAAGCGGGTAAATATGACTTTGGAGGAAACATTTGATGTCGTAATACCATGGCTTTTCATCTTTAACCTCTTCAACAGCAAACACAGGAGTTGGCCTGTCAAGACGCATCACAGTCAAATTGGGAACCTCATTCCAATATTTCACTACGATCATTGAAGCCAACATTGCAAGAGCATCTACCATCCGGTTTTCATCTCGAGGTATATGATAAAACTCAACTTTTGTAAAGAAAGTTGAAATCCTCCTCGCATAGTCTCTATATGGTACCAAACCGGGTTTATTCGTCTCCCATTCACCTTTGATCTGATTCACAACCAAAATCGAATCTTCATAGACATCTAAATATTTGATTCTGAGATCAATGGCCTCTTCAAGCCCCATAATGCAAGCTTCAGACTTTGTCATATTGTTTCTACACTTGATAGTCAATCTAGATGTAAATGGAAAATGCGTGTCTCGAGGAGTAATAATCACTTCCCCAATGCCATTACCATATTGATTAACCACTCCATCAAATACCATGCCCCAACAGGAACCAGGTTCTGGCCCTTCTTCAAGAAATGGTTCATCACAATCTTTCATTTTCAAGTACAAGATCTCTTCATCAGGAAAGTCATACTGTACTGACTGGTAATCTTTAGTACAATAATGTCAGTATTCAATATACTACATTTAATTGCTTTCTAAGACCAGTATTCAATATCATACTCTGATAACAACATCTGCCAACGGGAAATCCTCCCAGATAAAGCAGACTTCTCAAAAATATACTTGATTGGATCCATTTTGGATATCAACCAAGTGGTATGATTCAACATATACTGATGCACAACAAGTTTTATCAAGCATAAAATACCGAGTCTCACATTCGGTGAACTTCTTACTTAGGTAGTAAATAGCAAATTCTTTCTTTTCAGTCTCATCTAGCTGACCAAGAACATAACCCATACTATCTTCAAGCATAGTGAAATACATGATGAATGGTCTTCCTTCAACAGGTGGAGACAAAATCGGAGGTTCAAGCATATATTCTTTGATAGTGTCAAAAGCTTTTTGGCAATCTTCGGTCCAATCACAAGACTAATCTTTCCGAAGAAGCTTGAATATAGGCGCACATGTGGCAGTCATGTGTGAAATGAATCTGGAAATATAATTTAAGCGGCCGAGAAAACCTCTGACTTGCTTCTCAGTTTTGGGCAGATGCATCTCTTGTATTTTATTGACCTTGGCAGCATCAATCTCAATAGCCTTCTCACTAAAAATAAAGCCCAACAACTTACCAGAGAGAACACCAAAAGTACACTTATTGGGATTCAAGCGGAGTTTATACTTCCTCAAATGCTGGAATAGCTTCAACAAATGCTTAACATGTTTTTCTTCATCAATAGATTTAGCAATCATGTCATCGACATAAACTTCAATCTCTTTATGCATCATATCATGTAAAAGAGATGTCATTTCTCTTTGGTAAGTTGCACCAGCATTCTTTAAAGCGAAAGGCATCACTCTATAACAAAATGTTCCCCAGGGTGTATTAAATGTGGTCTTTTCCATATCTTCGGGTGCCATCTTGATCTGATTATATCCGGAAAATCCATCCATAAACGAAAAGACTTTGAATTTAGCAGTATTGTCTACCAACATATCAATGTGGGGCAGAGGGAAATCACCTTTCGGACTAGGTTTATTCAAATCTCTATAATCGGCACACATGTGGACTTTTCCATCTTTCTTCGGCACAGGCACAATATTGGCCACCCATTACAGATATCCAGCGGTCACAAGGAAACCAGCGGCAATCTGCTTCTGCACTTCTTGTTTGATATTCATTGCCATATCAGGATGCGTTCTTCTCAACTTCTGCTTGAATGGCAGGCATTCTGGCTTCAATGGCAATCTATGCTCCACAATCTCAGAATCTAAACCAGACATGTGTTGATAGGACCAAGAAAACACATTTGAATACTACCGAAGAAGATCAACCAACCCTTTCTTCGCATTTGGACACAGTCGAGACCCAATCTTGACTTCCTTCACATCATCCTCGGAAGCCAATTTGACTAACTCAATCTGCTCTTCGAATGGCTGAATGGTCTTTTCATCATGCTCGAGAAGACGAGAGAATTCATGACTCACCTCTTCATCACTTTCTTCCTCGGCTTCACATACAGGGAATTCAAAATTTGGAGAAGGAGAAGGATCATTGTATTCAATGGGCTTAGAAACCAACCTGTATAATGATTTATTATTTTGATTTTAAAGAAGTGAATTTTGTGGCCAAATATTATGCAGATGGATAATTATATTGTTTATTTATGTTCTTTGTGATTACCATTTTCAGAATAAAGCAAAAAGTAAAAACAAAATATCATAGATGTGGATGAATAGAATTAATTTTATTGATGATCATATTTGAAATGCCTAACAAAGTTCACTTCCCATTAGGCATAGGATAAGGATTTTTAAAACATATAAAAGCAATTACTTAGATTGATGCAAAATAATAGGAATGTCAAAAACACTCCAATTGTTGCAAGCCTTTCCATGTGTCACAAAATTGGTGCAGTCTTCCCCTTCGTCATCTTCTAGCACAACAGCTAAGTGTTGTTCATTGCCATGAATGAACCCTCCGCTACGGAAGCTAAGTTGCTTATCCTCTAATCTAGCAGTAGACAAACTTTGCTGAAAACCCAGACCGGTTCTACCTTTGTTGTCGGAGACCTCTACCATGCGCCCCCACTGATCAACATTTCCTTCTTCAAAAATCTTCTTTGCATCCTTCAATGAGGACATAGGTGCCCCAACCCTCTTTTCAGCAGCAATAGATAAGGCTTGGAACGGAGTTCCAACCTCATCCTTAGCATCAACTTAAGAGAAAGATGACAGGTGGCTAGCCAACAACGCCTTTCCCGCCAACGAAAACAAGCTTCCCATTCTTCACAAATTTGAGCTTATAATGCAATATGGAGGTAACAACTCCCGCCTCGTGGATCCATGGCCCTTCCCAACAGACAACTGTAGGCCGGGTGGATATCCATTACTTGAAAAGTAATCTGAATATCACTCGGACTATCTTCACTGGAAGTCCAATTCACCTGTCACTATTTTGCGTGAACCGTCAAAAGCTTTGAAGATTACCCCACTTACCTCATAAGTGCTCCTTGATATGACAGCTTTGAAAGAGTTGACTCTGGCAGTACGTTCAATGAAGACCCGGGTCCAATACATTGGTGTAAACCAATACATTAGCGTCATCTTTGCAATTCATGGAAATATGCGAAAGCCATATTATGATTCCTACCCTCCTCAGGGAGTTCCTCATCACAAAAACTTAGGTTATTGCAAGAAGTGGTGTTAGCAACTATATGATCAAACTGATCCCTCATAAGATCATGTTCCACAAAATGCTTGCTCTAGAACTCTTTGCATTGCTTCTCTGTGCGCTTCTAAATTCATTAGCAGAGGACAACACTGAAATCTTTGAGAGGGTTTGGAGCAGCTGCTCCACCATGTTAAACTTATTCTTCTTTATTAGAGACGAAGTACCCTCATCATCATCATTAGCCTTCAAATTGCTGAATTCACCAGACTAACACTTTGGAGCACTAACCGGATCTACAGAAGGCACTTTCACCTTCTTATTGACAGTTGATTCTTCCTTATCTTTTGGGAACACCGGCCCAAACACTCGACCATTACGGGTCACCTTAGTAATATCAGCAATACTCACTACAGAACTGGTCGTCGACAATGGAATTTCTTGACCATCACTCAACATCGTCATATTGTACTGATATGGAACAGCTTTATCGGATGAATACGGGATTGGGTCCGCTAACCGTATGACCAATGGCGATACTGATCTTTGACTGTTGTTGTTACTATTACTGTTGTCGTACTGAATGACTACTCTTTCTAGATTCTTGAAAACGGGCACTATGACATTCACATCGTCATCTACATGACGGGATTGAACAATTTGGATCATGCCTTCATCCATCAACCGCTAGATGTCCTCTTTTACTACCACACAACCCCTCAGATTGACACTGCAGATAGCACAACCATCATGGTCATGCTCACAATCACTCCCCTTACAAATGTCCTTATGCATTGCCACTAAGGACCTCTGGATGAAACGAACATCAAACACTTTTAACTCTCCGGGACAACCATCCACCATGTTAATAGAGGAATTCCCATGAACGGGCAGTGGATTTGCTTTCAAGTTCGGTGCACGGTCCTCAAAGGATACCATTCCACTCTTTATCAACTTCTGAACTTCGTACTTGAGCGGATAACAGTTCTCAATGTCATGTCCGGGTGCCCCTTGATGAAAAGCACAACGGAGTTCGGGTTTGTACCACCATGGAAGTGGCTCTAGAATTTGTGGCGGGTTTCTCGGTTGGAGTAGGTTCTTTAGAACCAAAGAGGGATAAAGTTCTGCATAAGTCATAGGAATCGGGTCAAAAGAGACCTTTTTCCTCTCAAAATTTTGCTGATGATGATTGTTGGTATTGTTGTTATTGTAGGTGTTTGTTCGTTGTTGTGGTTGTTGTGTTGACGTTGTTGTTGTTGAATTGGTGTTGATTGACTGTTCGAAAATACTGGAATTACTGAGGATACTTGATGATGGTGTTTACGGGATGGTTGAACCTTTCTGATCTGAGGCCTCCTCTGCCCTCCCACTAAAGATTGCATTCGCTTCGCAATCTTTCTCTTCCCGAAACTGCTGCCATATCTCTTACTTGATGATGCTCCCTCCTTTGACAATCGTCCTTCTCGGACACCTTCTTCAAGCCTCATCCCCATGTTTACCATTTCGGTAAAGTCATTTGGGGCACTAGCAATCATGTGTTCATAGTAAAATGAACTAAGTGTCTTCTAAAAGATCTTTGTCATCTCCTTCTCCTCTAAAAGAGGGGTGATCTGAGCAGCTAATTCTCTCCATCTCTGCACATATTCTTTGAATGTCTCCCTATCTCCTTGAGACATGGACCTCAACTTGTCTCTATCAGGCACCATATCCACATTACACTTATACTACTTGACAAAAGCTTCTCCTAAATCGTTGAAAGTGCGGATGCTTGCACTGTCCAACACCCTATACCCTCTAAGCGCAACACCGGTCAGATTGTCTTGGAAGCGGTGGATTAAGAGTTGGTCGTTATCTATTTGGGTAGACATTTTATGGGCATACATCACCAAATGACTGAGCGGACATGAGTTCCATCTGTATTTTTCAAAGTCAGGAACTTTGAATTTCACTGTGACCTTCACATTTGCACCAGACCTTCACATTTCCCAAACAGGTCCTTACCTCTAAACGTCTTCAATTCCTTGCCAGCTCAAGAAATTGATCCTTCATTTCGTCCATTTTCTCATAAACAACCAGGCCCTCAGATGGCTCGGAATGGTAAATGGTGTTTCCACACGAGGTAAGTGTGCACAACGGTGAGGTGGCACAGACATGACCAGGCTAGATGCCGGCATGGAAGAAAAAGTAGGCGCAAAGCCTTCAGGCATGAAGTTTGGCGGCAGTCCCCACGAGAATCCGGCAGCATTGGCATGGCAAAAAAATGAGCGGTACTTAGCAGCAGGCATGGTGGAGGTAGCCACCTTGAAATAACAGTCCTTTGAAGAGGAGGAGTTGTG
>NW_026113218.1:25000-34690 GCF_024323335.1 Lathyrus oleraceus | reverse complement strand
AGAATTAAGAAAATTGTTGAAATGTATGATCGTAGCTGTAAATGTAATTTCTTGTGAAAGTTTTGTTTTTGACACAAACAAGATTAATGCATTTTATTAATCAAGTGATGCTCAATATGAGAGGAATTAAATTAAAAGTAATATATGTCTAGTCAAGTTAAAAATACTTAGTCGTAAATGTAATGTTTCCTAAAGTTTTTAAAACGTGTAATTTTAGTGACGTGGTAGAAATAGTTTATTTAGAAATATTTTGGGAAAAAAGTCATTAATGTTGTATTAGAATAGGAAAATGGCTTATAATTAGGGACAAATGTTTTAGACAAAATGATTTATAATTTGAGATAGAGGGAGTAGAATTTTACAATGTGTTAAAAAACATAGAATGAAGAACAAACAGAGAATGAGATTCGATCTTTTAGATTAGCATTTTTTTAAAGGTCGAAACTTACGCACAATTGCTTATATACTATTAGAGCTGTTTTCCATTCATGATATAACCTGTGGAGTAATCTCCCATTTTTGGAAAAATAAATGTACGGCAAAGTCATGTTTTGGTAGAGGATCTGAATGTGACGTCAAGTTTTGGTTAGATATCACCTTATGAATGAAAAAAAGCACCAAAAATATCATTGGAAATACACCTATGTTTTATCCTTTTTTTTAAATAAACATTCAATTATAAAAATTAAAATAAAAAAGACTTAAATCTTTAACGTTATATACATATATATATTAGTTAATCTAAGTATTAATTAGAGAATTAAGAAAATTGTTGAAATGTATGATCGTAGCTGTAAATGTAATTTCTTTTGAAAGTTTTGTTTTTGACACAAACAAGATTAATGCATTTTATTAATCAAGTGATGCTCAATATGAGGAGGAATTAAATTAAAGTAATATATGTCTGGTCAAGTTAAAAATACTTAGTCGTAAATGTAATGTTTCCTAAGTTTTTAAAACGTGTAATTTTAGTGACGTGGTAGAAATAGTTTGTTTAGAAATATTTTGGGAAAAAGTCATTAATGTTATATTAGAATTGGAAATGGCTTATAATTAGGGACAAATGTTTTAAACAAAATGATTTATAATTTGAGATAGAGGGAGTAGAATTTTACAATGTGTTAAAAAACATAGAATGAAGACAAAAACAGAGAATGAGATTCGATCTTTTAGATTAGCATTTTTTTAAAGGTCGAAACTTACGCACAATTGCTTATATTGTTAGAGCTGTTTTCCATTCATGATATAACATGTGGAGTAAATCTCCCATTTTTGGAAAAATAAATGTACGGCAAAGTCATGTTTTGGTAGAGGATCTGAATGTGACGTCAAGTTTTGGTTTATATCACCTTATGAATGAAAAAAAGCACCAAAATATCATGGAAATACACCTATGTTTTATATCCTTTTTTTTAAATAAACATTCAATTATAAAAATTAAAATAAAAAGACTTAAATCTTTAACGTTATATACATATATATAATTAGTTAATCTAAGTATTAATTAGAGAATTAAGAAAATTGTTGAAATGTATGATCGTAGCTGTAAATGTAATTTCTTGTGAAAGTTTTGTTTTTGACACAAACAAGATTAATGCATTTTATTAATCAAGTGATGCTCAATATGAGGAGGAATTAAATTAAAAGTAATATATGTCTGGTCAAGTTAAAATACTTAGTCGTAAATGTAATGTTTCCTAAAGTTTTTAAAACGTGTAATTTTAGTGACGTGGTAGAAATAGTTTGTTTAGAAATATTTTGGGAAAAAAGTCATTAATGTTATATTAGAATTGGAAAATGGCTTATAATTAGGGACAAATGTTTTAAACAAAATGATTTATAATTTGAGATAGAGGGAGTAAATTTTACAATGTGTTAAAAAACATAGAATGAAGAACAAACAGAGAATGAGATTCGATCTTTTAGATTAGCATTTTTTTAAAGGTCGAAACTTACGCACAATTGCTTATATACTGTTTAGAGCTGTTTCCCATTCATGATATAACATGTGGAGTAAATCTCCCATTTGTGGAAAATAAATGTACGGCAAAGTCATGTTTTGGTAGAGGATCTGAATGTGACGTCAATTTTTGGTTAGATATCACCTTATGAATGAAAAAAAGCACCAAAAATATCAATGGAAATACACCTATGTTTTATCCTTTTTTTTAAATAAACAATTCAATTACAAAATTAAAATAAAAAAGACTTATATCTTTAACCACAATTGCACAATTGCATATATACTATTAGAGCTGTTTTCATTCATGATATAATGTGGAGTAAATCTCCATTTTTGTGGAAAATTAAATGTACGGCAAAGTCATGTTTTGGTAGAGGATCTGAATGTGACGTCAAGTTTTGGTTTGATATCACCTTATGAATGAAAAAAAGCACCAAAAATATCATTGGAATACACCTATGTTTTATCCTTTTTTTTAAATAAACAATTCAATTATAAAAATTAAATAAAAGACTTAAATCTTTAACCTATCTATCTATATATATATATAGATATATATATATAATATATAGATATATATATATATATATATATATATATATCTATATATTAGATAATATATATAAATAAAATATATATATATATATATATATATATATATAATTATTTAATCTAAGTATTAATTAGAGAATTAAGAAAATTGTTGAAATGTATGATCGTAGCTGTAAATGTAATTTCTTGTGAAAGTTTTGTTTTTGACACAAACAAGATTAATGCATTTTATTAATCAAGTGATGCTCAATATGAGGAGGAATTAAATTAAAAGTAATATATGTCTGTCAAGTTAAAAATACTTAGTCGTAAATGTAATGTTTCCTAAAGTTTTTAAAACGTGTAATTTTAGTGACGTGGTAGAAATAGTTTATTTAGAAATATTTTGGGAAAAAAGTCATTAATGTTGTATTAGAATAGGAAAATGGCTTATAATTAGGGACAAATGTTTTAGACAAAATGATTTATATTTGAGATAGAGGGAGTAGAATTTTACAATGTGTTAAAAAACATAGAATGAAGAACAAACAGAGAATGAGATTCGATCTTTTAGATTAGCATTTTTTTAAAGGTCGAAACTTACGCACAATTGCTTATATACTATTAGAGCTGTTTTCCATTCATGATATAACCTGTGGAGTAAATCTCCCATTTTTGGAAAAATAAATGTACGGCAAAGTCATGTTTTGGTAGAGGATCTGAATGTGACGTCAAGTTTTGGTTAGATATCACCTTATGAATGAAAAAAAGCACCAAAAATATCATTGGAAATACACCTATGTTTTATCCTTTTTTTTAAATAAACAATTCAATTATAAAAATTAAATAAAAAGACTTAAATCTTTAACGTATATACATATATATAATTAGTTATCTAAGTATTAATTAGAGAATTAAGAAAATTGTTGAAATGTATGATCGTAGCTGTAAATGTAATTTCTTTGAAAGTTTTGTTTTTGACACAAACAAGATTAATGCATTTTATTAATCAAGTGATGCTCAATATGAGGAGGAATTAAATTAAAAGTAATATATGTCTGGTCAAGTTAAAAATACTTAGTCGTAAATGTAATGTTTCCTAAAGTTTTTAAAACGTGTAATTTTAGTGACGTGGTAGAAATAGTTTGTTTAGAAATATTTTGGGAAAAAAGTCATTAATGTTATATTAGAATTGGAAAATGGCTTATAATTAGGGACAAATGTTTTAAACAAAATGATTTATAATTTGAGATAGAGGGAGTAGAATTTTACAATGTGTTAAAAAACATAGAATGAAGAACAAACAGAGAATGAGATTCGATCTTTTAGATTAGCATTTTTTTAAAGGTCGAAACTTACGCACAATTGCTTATATACTGTTAGAGCTGTTTTCCATTCATGATATAACATGTGGAGTAAATCTCCCATTTTTGGAAAAATAAATGTACGGCAAAGTCATGTTTTGGTAGAGGATCTGAATGTGACGTCAAGTTTTGGTTAGATATCACCTTATGAATGAAAAAAAGCACCAAAATATCATTGGAAATACACCTATGTTTTATCCTTTTTTTTAAATAAACAATTCAATTATAAAAATTAAAATAAAAAAGACTTAAATCTTTAACGTTATATACATATATATAATTAGTTAATCTAAGTATTAATTAGAGAATTAAGAAAATTGTTGAAATGTATGATCGTAGCTGTAAATGTAATTTCTTGTGAAAGTTTTGTTTTTGACACAAACAAGATTAATGCATTTTATTAATCAAGTGATGCTCAATATGAGGAGGAATTAAATTAAAAGTAATATATGTCTGGTCAAGTTAAAAATACTTAGTCGTAAATGTAATGTTTCCTAAAGTTTTTAAAACGTGTAATTTTAGTGACGTGGTAGAAATAGTTTGTTTAGAAATATTTTGGGAAAAAAGTCATTAATGTTATATTAGAATTGGAAAATGGCTTATAATTAGGGACAAATGTTTTAAACAAAATGATTTATAATTTGAGATAGAGGGAGTAGAATTTTACAATGTGTTAAAAAACATAGAATGAAGAACAAACAGAGAATGAGATTCGATCTTTTAGATTAGCATTTTTTTAAAGTCGAAACTTACGCACAATTGCTTATATACTGTTAGAGCTGTTTTCCATTCATGATATAACATGTGGAGTAAATCTCCCATTTTTGGAAAAATAAATGTACGGCAAAGTCATGTTTTGGTAGAGGATCTGAATGTGACGTCAAGTTTTGGTTAGATATCACCTTATGAATGAAAAAAAGCACCAAAAATCCATGGAAATACACTTGTTTTATCCTTTTTTTTAAATAAACAATTCAATTACAAAAATTAAATAAAAAAGACTTTATCTTTAACCCATTGCACAATTGCATATATACTATTAGAGCTTTTTCCATTCATGATATAACTGTGGAGTAAATCTCCCATTTTTGGAAAATTAAATGTACGGCAAGTCATGTTTTGGTAGAGGATCTGAATGTGACGTCAGTTTTTGTTTGATATCACCTATGAATGAAAAAAAGCACCAAAATATCTTTGAAATACACCTATGTTTTATCCTTTTTTTTTTAAATAAACAATTCAATTATAAAATTAAATAAAAAAGACTTAATCTTAACCTTATATATATATATATATATATATATATATATAGATATATATATATATATATATTATAATATATATATATATATATAGATATATATTATATAATATAATATATTATATATATATATATCTAATATATATTATATATATTATTTAATTTAATCTAAGTATTAATTAGAGAATTAGAAATTGTTGAAATGTATGATCGTAGCTGTAAATGTAATTTCTTGTGAAGTTTTGTTTTTGACACAAACAAGATTAATGCATTTTATTAATCAAGTGATGCTCAATATGAGGAGGAATTAATTAAAAGTAATATATGTCTAGTCAAGTTAAAAATACTTAGTCGTAAATGTAATGTTTCCTAAAGTTTTTAAACGTGTAATTTTAGTGACGTGGTAGAAATAGTTTATTTAGAAATATTTTGGGAAAAAAGTCATTAATGTTGTATTAGAATAGGAAAATGGCTTATAATTAGGGACAAATGTTTTAGACAAAATGATTTATATTTGAGATAGAGGGAGTAGAATTTTACAATGTGTTAAAAAACATAGAATGAAGAACAAACAGAGAATGAGATTCGATCTTTTAGATTAGCATTTTTTAAAGGTCGAAACTTACGCACAATTGCTTATATACTATTAGAGCTGTTTTCCATTCATGATATAACATGTGGAGTAAATCTCCCATTTTTGGAAAAATAAATGTACGGCAAAGTCATGTTTTGGTAGAGGATCTGAATGTGACGTCAAGTTTTGGTTAGATATCACCTTATGAATGAAAAAAGCACCAAAAATATCATTGGAAATACACCTATGTTTTATCCTTTTTTTAAATAAACAATTCAATTATAAAATTAAAATAAAAAAGACTAAATCTTTAACGTTATATACATATATTAATTAGTTATCTAAGTATTAATTAGAGAAATTAAGAAAATTGTTGAAATGTATGATCGTAGCTGTAAATGTAATTTCTTTGAAAGTTTTGTTTTTGACACAAACAAGATTAATGCATTTTATTAATCAAGTGATGCTCAATATGAGGAGGAATTAAATTAAAAGTATATATGTCTGGTCAAGTTAAAATACTTAGTCGTAAATGTAATGTTTCCTAAAGTTTTAAAACGTGTAATTTTAGTGACGTGGTAGAAATAGTTTGTTTAGAAATATTTTGGGAAAAAAGTCATTAATGTTATATTAGAATTGAAAATGGCTTATAATTAGGGACAAATGTTTTAAACAAAATGATTTATATTTGAGATAGAGGGAGTAGAATTTTACAATGTGTTAAAAAACATAGAATGAAGAACAAACAGAGAATGAGATTCGATCTTTTAGATTAGCATTTTTTTAAAGTCGAAACTTACGCACAATTGCTTATATACTGTTAGAGCTGTTTTCCATTCATGATATAACATGTGGAGTAAATCTCCCATTTTTGGAAAATAATGTACGGCAAAGTCATGTTTTGGTAGAGGATCTGAATGTGACGTCAAGTTTGGTTAGATATCACCTTATGAATGAAAAAAAGCACCAAAAATATCAATGGAATACACCTATGTTTTTATCCTTTTTTTAAATAACAATTCAATTAAAAATTAAAAAATAAAAAGACTTATATCTTTTAACCACTTGGCACAATTGCATATATACTATTAAGCTGTTTTCCATTCATGATATAACATGTGGAGTAAATCTCCCATTTTTGGAAAAAAAAAGTACGGCAAAGTCATGTTTTGTAGAGGATCTGAATGTGACGTCAAGTTTTGGTTTGATATCACCTTATGAATGAAAAAAAAGCACCAAAAATATATTTGGAAATACACTTATGTTTTTATCCTTTTTTTTAAATAACATTCAATTATAAAAATTAAAATAAAAAAACTTAAATCTTTAACCTTATATATATTATATATAATATATAATATATATTATATAATAATATATATATCTATATATATATATATATATATCTATATATATATATATATATTATATATCTATATATATATCTATATATATATATTATATATATATTAATATATAATTATTTAATCTAAGTATTAATTAGAGATTAAGAAAATTGTTGAAATGTATGATCGTAGCTGTAAATGTAATTTCTTGTGAAAGTTTTGTTTTTGACACAAACAAGATTAATGCATTTTATTAATCAAGTGATGCTCAATATGAGGAGGAATTAAATTAAAAGTAATATATGTCTGGTCAAGTTAAAAATACTTAGTCGTAAATGTAATGTTTCCTAAAGTTTTTAAAACGTGTAATTTTAGTGACGTGGTAGAAATAGTTTGTTTAGAAATATTTTGGGAAAAAAGTCATTAATGTTGTATTAGAATAGAAAATGGCTTATAATTAGGGACAAATGTTTTAGACAAAATGATTTATAATTTGAGATAGAGGGAGTAGAATTTTACAATGTGTTAAAAAACATAGAATGAAGAACAAACAGAGAATGAGATTCGATCTTTTAGATTAGCATTTTTTTAAAGGTCGAAACTTACGCACAATTGCTTATATACTATTAGAGCTGTTTTCCATTCATGATATAACATGTGGAGTAAATCTCCCATTTTTGGAAAAATAAATGTACGGCAAAGTCATGTTTTGGTAGAGGATCTGAATGTGACGTCAAGTTTTGGTTAGATATCACCTTATGAATGAAAAAAAGCACCAAAATATCATTGGAAATACACCTATGTTTTATCCTTTTTTTTAAATAAACAATTCAATTATAAAAATTAAAATAAAAAAGACTTAAATCTTTAACGTTATATACATATATATAATTAGTTAATCTAAGTATTAATTAGAGAATTAAGAAAATTGTTGAAATGTATGATCGTAGCTGTAAATGTAATTTCTTTGAAAGTTTTGTTTTTGACACAAACAAGATTAATGCATTTTATTAATCAAGTGATGCTCAATATGAGGAGGAATTAAATTAAAAGTAATATATGTCTGGTCAAGTTAAAAATACTTAGTCGTAAATGTAATGTTTCCTAAAGTTTTTAAAACGTGTAATTTTAGTGACGTGGTAGAAATAGTTTGTTTAGAAATATTTTGGGAAAAAGTCATTAATTTTATTAGAATTGGAAAATGGCTTATAATTAGGGACAAATGTTTTAACAAAATGATTTATAATTTGAGATAGAGGGAGTAGAATTTTACAATGTGTTAAAAAACATAGAATGAAGAACAAACAGAGAATGAGATTCGATCTTTTAGATTAGCATTTTTTTAAAGGTCGAAACTTACGCACAATTGCTTATATACTGTTAGAGCTGTTTTCCATTCATGATATAACATGTGGAGTAAATCTCCCATTTTTGGAAAAATAAATGTACGGCAAAGTCATGTTTTGGTAGAGGATCTGAATGTGACGTCAAGTTTGGTTAGATATCACCTTATGAATGAAAAAAAGCACCAAAAATATCAAGGGAAATACACCTATGTTTTATCCTTTTTTTTAAATAAACAATTCAATTACAATTAAAATAAAAACTTACATCTTTAACATATATATATATAAAATATATAATATATATATATATATATATATATAATATATATATAATATATATATATCTATATATATATATATATATATATATATATATATATATATATATATATATATATATATATATATATATATATATATATATATATATATATATATATATATATATATATATATATATATATATCTATATCTATATATCTATATATATATATATATATATAATTAGTTAATCTAAGTATTAATAAAGAATTAAGAATTGTTGAAATGTATGATCGTAGCTGTAAATGTAATTTCTTGTGAAAGTTTTGTTTTTGACACAAACAAGATTAATGCATTTTATTAATCAAGTGATGCTCAATATGAGGAGGAATTAAATTAAAAGTAATATATGTCTGGTCAAGTTAAAAATACTTAGTCGTAAATGTAATGTTTCCTAAAGTTTTTAAAACGTGTAATTTTAGTGACGTGGTAGAAATAGTTTGTTTAGAAATATTTTGGGAAAAAGTCATTAATGTTGTATTAGAATTGGAAAATGGCTTATAATTAGGGACAAATGTTTTAGACAAAATGATTTATAATTTGAGATAGAGGGAGTAGAATTTTACAATGTGTTAAAAAACATAGAATGAAGAACAAACAGAGAATGAGATTCGATCTTTTAGATTAGCATTTTTTTAAAGGTCGAAACTTACGCACAATTGCTTATATACTATTAGAGCTGTTTTCCATTCATGATATAACATGTGGAGTAAATCTCCCATTTTTGGAAAAATAAATGTACGGCAAAGTCATGTTTTGGTAGAGGATCTGAATGTGACGTCAAGTTTTGGTTAGATATCACCTTATGAATGAAAAAAAGCACCAAAAATATCATTGGAAATACACCTATGTTTTATCCTTTTTTTTAAATAAACAATTCAATTATAAAATTAAAATAAAAAGACTTAAATCTTTAACCTTATATATATATATATATATATATATATATATATATATATATATATATATATATATATATATATA
>NW_026113218.1:15000-17500 GCF_024323335.1 Lathyrus oleraceus | reverse complement strand
ACTTAGTCGTAAATGTAATGTTTCCTAAAGTTTTTAAAACGTGTAATTTTAGTGACGTGGTAGAAATAGTTTGTTTAGAAATATTTTGGGAAAATAGTCATTAATGTTGTATTAGAATTGGAAAATGGCTTATAATTAGGGACAAATGTTTTAGACAAAATGATTTATAATTTGAGATAGAGGGAGTAGAATTTTACAATGTGTTAAAAAACATAGAATGAAGAACAAACAGAGAATGAGATTCGATCTTTTAGATTAGCATTTTTTTAAAGGTCGAAACTTACGCACAATTGCATATATACTATTAGAGCTGTTTTCCATTCATGATATAACATGTGGAGTAAATCTCCCATTTTTGGAAAAATAAATGTACGGCAAAGTCATGTTTTGGTAGAGGATCTGAATGTGACGTCAAGTTTTGGTTAGATATCACCTTATGAATGAAAAAAAGCACCAAAAATATCATTGGAAATACACCTATGTTTTATCCTTTTTTTTAAATAAACAATTCAATTATAAAAATTAAAATAAAAAAGACTTAAATCTTTAACCTTATATATATATATAATTATTTAATCTAAGTATTAATTAGAGAATTAAGAAAATTGTTGAAATGTATGATCGTAGCTGTAAATGTAATTTCTTGTGAAAGTTTTGTTTTTGACACAAACAAGATTAATGCATTTTATTAATCAAGTGATGCTCAATATGAGGAGGAATTAAATTAAAAGTAATATATGTCTGGTCAAGTTAAAAATACTTAGTCGTAAATGTAATGTTTCCTAAAGTTTTTAAAACGTGTAATTTTAGTGACGTGGTAGAAATAGTTTGTTTAGAAATATTTTGGGAAAAAAGTCATTAATGTTGTATTAGAATTGGAAAATGGCTTATAATTAGGGACAAATGTTTTAGACAAAATGATTTATAATTTGAGATAGAGGGAGTAGAATTTTACAATGTGTTAAAAAACATAGAATGAAGAACAAACAGAGAATGAGATTCGATCTTTTAGATTAGCATTTTTTTAAAGGTCGAAACTTACGCACAATTGCTTATATACTATTAGAGCTGTTTTCCATTCATGATATAACATGTGGAGTAAATCTCCCATTTTTGGAAAAATAAATGTACGGCAAAGTCATGTTTTGGTAGAGGATCTGAATGTGACGTCAAGTTTTGGTTAGATATCACCTTATGAATGAAAAAAAGCACCAAAAATATCATTGGAAATACACCTATGTTTTATCCTTTTTTTAAATAAACAATTCAATTATAAAAATTAAAATAAAAAAGACTTAAATCTTTAACGTTATATACATATATATAATTAGTTAAACTAAGTATTAATTAGAGAATTAAGAAAATTGTTGAAATGTATGATCGTAGCTGTAAATGTAATTTCTTGTGAAAGTTTTGTTTTTGACACAAACAAGATTAATGCATTTTATTAATCAAGTGATGCTCAATATGAGGAGGAATTAAATTAAAAGTAATATATGTCTGGTCAAGTTAAAAATACTTAGTCGTAAATGTAATGTTTCCTAAAGTTTTTAAAACGTGTAATTTTAGTGACGTGGTAGAAATAGTTTGTTTAGAAATATTTTGGGAAAAAAGTCATTAATGTTGTATTAGAATTGGAAAATGGCTTATAATTAGGGACAAATGTTTTAGACAAAATGATTTATAATTTGAGATAGAGGGAGTAGAATTTTACAATGTGTTAAAAAACATAGAATGAAGAACAAACAGAGAATGAGATTCGATCTTTTAGATTAGCATTTTTTTAAAGGTCGAAACTTACGCACAATTGCTTATATACTGTTAGAGCTGTTTTCCATTCATGATATAACATGTGGAGTAAATCTCCCATTTTTGGAAAAATAAATGTACGGCAAAGTCATGTTTTGGTAGAGGATCTGAATGTGACGTCAAGTTTTGGTTAGATATCACCTTATGAATGAAAAAAAGCACCAAAAATATCATTGGAAATACACCTATGTTTTATCCTTTTTTTTAATAAACAATTCAATTATAAAAATTAAAATAAAAAAGACTTAAATCTTTAACCTTATATATATATATATATATATATATATATATATATATATATATATATATATATATATATATATATATATATATATATATATATATATATATATATATATATATATATATATATATATATATATATAATTAGTTAATAGAATAAGAATTAGAAAATTGTTGAAATGTATGATCGTAGCTGTAAATGTAATTTCTTGTGAAAGTTTTGTTTTTGACACAAACAAGATTAATGCATTTTATTAATCAAGTGATGCTCAATATGAGGAGGAATTAAATTAAAAGTAATATATGTCTGGTCAAGTTAAAAATACTTAGTCGTAAAT
This sequence comes from Lathyrus oleraceus, assembly GCF_024323335.1. Classification (NCBI taxonomy): domain Eukaryota; kingdom Viridiplantae; phylum Streptophyta; class Magnoliopsida; order Fabales; family Fabaceae; genus Lathyrus; species Lathyrus oleraceus. Next base: position 15,110 of record NW_026113218.1, on the reverse strand, counting down.
GTAATGTTTCCTAAAGTTTTTAAAACGTGTAATTTTAGTGACGTGGTAGAAATAGTTTGTTTAGAAATATTTTGGGAAAAAAGTCATTAATGTTGTATTAGAATTGGAAA
>NW_026113218.1:0-10000 GCF_024323335.1 Lathyrus oleraceus | reverse complement strand
ATGAATGAAAAAAAGCACCAAAATATCATTGGAAATACACCTATGTTTTATCCTTTTTTTTAAATAAACAATTCAATTATAAAAATTAAAATAAAAAAGACTTAAATCTTTAACCCTATAATATATATATAATTAGTTAATCTAAGTATTAATTAGAGAATTAAGAAATTGTTGAAATGTATGATCGTAGTGTAAATGTAATTCTTGTGAAAGTTTGTTTTTGACACAAACAAGATTAATGCATTTATTAATCAAGTGATGCTCAATATGAGGAGGAATTAAATTAAAAGTAATATATGTCTGGTCAAGTTAAAAATACTTAGTCGTAAATGTAATGTTTCCTAAAGTTTTTAAAACGTGTAATTTTAGTGACGCGGTAGAAATAGTTTGTTTAGAAATATTTTGGGAAAAAAGTCATTAATGTTGTATTAGAATTGGAAAATGGCTTATAATTAGGGACAAATGTTTTAGACAAAATGATTTATAATTTGAGATAGAGGGAGTAGAATTTTACAATGTGTTAAAAACATAGAATGAAGAACAAACAGAGAATGAGATTCGATCTTTTAGATTAGCATTTTTTTAAAGGTCGAAACTTACGCACAATTGCTTATATACTGTTAGAGTGTTTTCCATTCATGATATAACATGTGGAGTTAATCTCCCATTTTTGGAAAAATAAATGTAGGCAAAGTCATGTTTTGGTAGAGGATCTGAATGTGACGTCAAATTTTGGTTAGATATCACCTTATGAATGAAAAAAAGCACCAAAAATATCATTGGAAATACACCTATGTTTTATCCTTTTTTTTAATAAACAATTCAATTATAAAAATTAAAATAAAAAAGACTTAAATCTTTAACCTTATATAATATATATATATATATATATATATATATATATATATATATATATATATATATAGATATATATATATATATATTAATTAGTTAATCTAAGTATTAATTAGAGAATTAAGAAAATTGTTGAAATGTATGATCGTAGCTGTAAATGTAATTTCTTGTGAAAGTTTTGTTTTTGACACAAACAAGATTAATGCATTTTATTAATCAAGTGATGCTCAATATGAGGAGGAATTAAATTAAAAGTAATATATGTCTGGTCAAGTTAAAAATACTTAGTCGTAAATGTAATGTTTCCTAAAGTTTTTAAAACGTGTAATTTTAGTGACGCGGTAGAAATAGTTTGTTTAGAAATATTTTGGGAAAAAAGTCATTAATGTTGTATTAGAATTGGAAAATGGCTTATAATTAGGGACAAATGTTTTAGACAAAATGATTTATAATTTGAGATAGAGGGAGTAGAATTTTACAATGTGTTAAAAAATATAGAATGAAGAACAAACAGAGAATGAGATTCAATCTTTTAGATTAGCATTTTTTTAAAGGTCGAAACTTACGCACAATTGCTTATATACTGTTAGAGTTGTTTTCCATTCATGATATAACATGTGGAGTTAATCTCCCATTTTTGGAAAAATAAATGTACGGCAAAGTCATGTTTTGGTAGAGGATCTGAATGTGTCGTCAAATTTTGGTTAGATATCACCTTATGAATGAAAAAAAGCACCAAAAATATCATTGGAAATACACCTATGTTTTATCCTTTTTTTTAAATAAACAATTCAATTATAAAAATTAGAATAAAAAAGACTTAAATCTTTAACCTTATATATATATATATAATTAGTTAACCTAAGTATTAATTAGAGAATTAAGAAAATTGTTGAAATGTATGATCGTAGCTGTAAATGTAATTTCTTGTGAAAGTTTTGTTTTTGACACAAACAAGATTAATGCATTTTATTAATCAAGTGATGCTCAATATGAGGAGGAATTAGATTAAAAGTAATATATGTCTGGTCAAGTTAAAAATACTTAGTCGTAAATGTAATGTTTCCTAAAGTTTTTAAAACGTGTAATTTTAGTGACGCGGTAGAAATAGTTTGTTTAGAAATATTTTGGGAAAAAAGTCATTAATGTTGTATTAGAATTGGAAAATGGCTTATAATTAGGGACAAATGTTTTAGACAAAATGATTTATAATTTGAGATAGAGGGAGTAGAATTTTACAATATGTTAAAAAAACATAGAATGAAGAACAAACAGAGAATGAGATTCGATCTTTTAGATTAGCATTTTTTTAAAGGTTGAAACTTACGCACAATTGCTTATATACTGTTAGAGCTGTTTTCCATTCATGATATAACATGTGGAGTAATCTCCCATTTTTGGAAAAATAAATGTACGGCAAAGTCATGTTTTGGTAGAGGATCTGAATGTGTCGTCAAGTTTTGGTTAGATATCACCTTATGAATGAAAAAAAGCACCAAAAATATCATTGGAAATACACCTATGTTTAATCCTTTTCTTAAAATAAACAATTCAATTATAAAAATTAGAATAAAAAAGACCTAATTAGTTAACCTAAGTATTAATTAGAGAATTTAGAAAATTGTTGAAATGTATGATCGTAGCTGTAAATGTAATTTCTTGTGAAAGTTTTGTTTTTGACACAAACAAGATTAATGCATTTTATTAATCAAGTGATGCTCAATATGAGGAGGAATTAAATTAAAAGTAATATATGTCTGGTCAAGTTAAAAATACTTAGTCGTAAATGTAATGTTTCCTAAAGTTTTTAAAACGTGTAATTTTAGTGACGCGGTAGTAGCATTGGTCAGATTAGAATAGAGATAGGAAATAGTTTGTTTAGAAATATTTTGGGAAAAAAGTCATTAATGTTGTATTAGAATTGGAAAATGGCTTATAATTAGGGACAAATGTTTTAGACAAAATGATTTTAATTTGAGATAGAGGGAGTAGAATTTTACAATGTGTTAAAAAACATAGAATGAAGAACAAACAGAGAATGAGATTCGATCTTTTAGATTAGCATTTTTTTAAAGGTCGAAACTTACGCACAATTGCTTATATACTGTTAGAGCTGTTTTCCATTCATGATATAACATGTGGAGTAAATCTCCCATTTTTGGAAAAATAAATGTACGGCAAAGTCATGTTTTGGTAGAGGATCTGAATGTGACGTCAAGTTTTGGTTAGATATCACCTTATGAATGAAAAAAGCACCAAAAATATCATTGGAAATACACCTATGTTTTATCCTTTTTTTAAATAAACAATTCAATTATAAAATTAAAATAAAAAAGACTTAAATCTTTAACCTATATATATATTATATATATATATATATATATATATATATATATATATTTATATATATATATATATATATATAATTAGTTAATCTAAGTATTAATTAGAGAATTAAGAAAATTGTTGAAATGTATGATCGTAGCTGTAAATGTAATTTCTTGTGAAAGTTTTGTTTTTGACACAAACAAGATTAATGCATTTTATTAATCAAGTGATGCTCAATATGAGGAGGAATTAAATTAAAAGTAATATATGTCTGGTCAAGTTAAAAATACTTAGTCGTAAATGTAATGTTTCCTAAAGTTTTTAAAACGTGTAATTTTAGTGACGCGGTAGAAATAGTTTGTTTAGAAATATTTTGGGAAAAAAGTCATTAATGTTGTATTAGAATTGGAAAATGGCTTATAATTAGGGACAAATGTTTTAGACAAAATGATTTATAATTTGAGATAGAGGGAGTAGAATTTTACAATGTGTTAAAAAATATAGAATGAAGAACAAACAGAGAATGAGATTCAATCTTTTAGATTAGCATTTTTTTAAAGGTCGAAACTTACGCACAATTGCTTATATACTGTTAGAGTTATTTTCCATTCATGATATAACATGTGGAGTTAATCTCCCATTTTTGGAAAAATAAATGTACGGCAAAGTCATGTTTTGGTAGAGGATCTGAATGTGACGTCAAATTTTGGTTAGATATCACCTTATGAATGAAAAAAAGCACCAAAAATATCATTGGAAATACACCTATGTTTTATCATTTTTTTAAAATAAATAATTCAATTATAAAAATTAGAATAAAAAAGACTTAAATCTTTAACCTTATATATATATATATAATTAGTCAACCTAAGTATTAATTAGAGAATTAAGAAAATTGTTGAAATGTATGATCGTAGCTGTAAATGTAATTTCTTGTGAAAGTTTTGTTTTTGACACAAACAAGATTAATGCATTTTATTAATCAAGTGATGCTCAATATGAGGAGGAATTAAATTAAAAGTAATATATGTCTGGTCAAGTTAAAAATACTTAGTCGTAAATGTAATGTTTCCTAAAGTTTTTAAAACGTGTAATTTTAGTGACGCGGTAGAAATAGTTTGTTTAGAAATATTTTGGGAAAAAAGTCATTAATGTTGTATTAGAATTGGAAAATGGCTTATAATTAGGGACAAATGTTTTAGACAAAATGATTTATAATTTGAGATAGAGGGAGTAGAATTTTACAATGTGTTAAAAAATATAGAATGAAGAACAAACAGAGAATGAGATTCAATCTTTTAGATTAGCATTTTTTTAAAGGTCGAAACTTACGCACAATTGCTTATATACTGTTAGAGTTGTTTTCCATTCATGATATAACATGTGGAGTAATCTCCCATTTTTGGAAAAATAAATGTACGGCAAAGTCATGTTTTGGTAGAGGATCTGAATGTGACGTCAATTTTGGTTAGATATCACCTTATGAATGAAAAAAAGCACCAAAAATATCATTGGAAATACACCTATGTTTTATCCTTTTTTTTAAATAAACAATTCAATTATAAAAATTAGAATAAAAAAGACTTAAATCTTTAACCTTATATATATATATATAATTAGTTAACCTAAGTATTAATTAGAGAATTAAGAAAATTGTTGAAATGTATGATCGTAGCTGTAAATGTAATTTCTTGTGAAAGTTTTGTTTTTGACACAAACAAGATTAATGCATTTTATTAATCAAGTGATGCTCAATATGAGGAGGAATTAGATTAAAAGTAATATATGTCTGGTCAAGTTAAAAATACTTAGTCGTAAATGTAATGTTTCCTAAAGTTTTTAAAACGTGTAATTTTAGTGACGCGGTAGAAATAGTTTGTTTAGAAATATTTTGGGAAAAAAGTCATTAATGTTGTATTAGAATTGGAAAATGGCTTATAATTAGGGACAAATGTTTTAGACAAAATGATTTATAATTTGAGATAGAGGGAGTAGAATTTTACAATATGTTAAAAAAACATAGAATGAAGAACAAACAGAGAATGAGATTCGATCTTTTAGATTAGCATTTTTTTAAAGGTCGAAACTTACGCACAATTGCTTATATACTGTTAGAGCTGTTTTCCATTCATGATATAACATGTGGAGTAACTCTCCCATTTTTGGAAAAATAAATGTACGGCAAAGTCATGTTTTGGTAGAGGATCTGAATGTGACGTCAAATTTTGGTTAGATATCACCTTATGAATGAAAAAAAGCACCAAAAATATCATTGGAAATACACCTATGTTTTATCCTTTTTTTTAAATAAACAATTCAATTATAAAAATTAGAATAAAAAAGACTTAAATCTTTAACCTTATATATATATATATAATTAGTCAACCTAAGTATTAATTAGAGAATTAAGAAAATTGTTGAAATGTATGATCGTAGCTGTAAATGTAATTTCTTGTGAAAGTTTTGTTTTTGACACAAACAAGATTAATGCATTTTATTAATCAAGTGATGCTCAATATGAGGAGGAATTAGATTAAAAGTAATATATGTCTGGTCAAGTTAAAAATACTTAGTCGTAAATGTAATGTTTCCTAAAGTTTTTAAAACGTGTAATTTTAGTGACGCGGTAGAAAGTTTGTTTAGAAATATTTTGGGAAAAAAGTCATTAATGTTGTATTAGAATTGGAAAATGGCTTATATTAGGGACAAATGTTTTAGACAAAATGATTTTTAAAAATGGATTTTTAAATGACGATTTTTTTTTAAATTTGATGGGATTTGAGATAGAGTGAGTAGAATTTTACAATGTGTTAAAAAACATAGAATGAAGAACAAACAGAGAATGAGATTCGATCTTTTAGATTAGCATTTTTTTAAAGGTCGAAACTTACGCACAATTGCTTATATACTGTTAGAGCTGTTTTCCATTCATGATATAACATGTGGAGTAAATCTCCCATTTTTGGAAAAATAAATGTACGGCAAAGTCATGTTTTGGTAGAGGATCTGAATGTGACGTCAAGTTTTGGTTAGATATCACCTTTGAATGAAAAAAAGCACCAAAAATATCATTGAAATACACCTATGTTTTATCCTTTTTTTAAATAAACAATTCAATTATAAAATAAAATAAAAAAGACTTAAATCTTTAACCCTTATATATATATATATCTATATATATATATATATAATATATATCTATATATATATATCTATATATATATTATATCTATATATATATAGAATCTATAATATATTATAAATATATATATATATAATAGTTAATTAAGGATTAATTAGAGAATAAGAAAATTGTTGAAATGTATGATCGTAGCTGTAAATGTAATTTCTTGTGAAAGTTTTGTTTTTGACACAAACAAGATTAATGCATTTTATTAATCAAGTGATGCTCAATATGAGGAGGAATTAATTAAAAGTAATATATGTCTGGTCAAGTTAAAAATACTTAGTCGTAAATGTAATGTTTCCTAAAGTTTTCAAAACGTGTAATTTTAGTGACGTGGTAGAAATAGTTTGTTTAGAAATATTTTGGGAAAAATGTCATTAGTGTTGTATTAGAATTGGAAAATGGCCATAATTAGGACAAATGTTTTAGACAAAATGATTTATAATTTGAGATAGAGGGAGTAGAATTTTACAATGTGTTAAAAAATAGAATGAAGAACAAACAGAGAATGAGATTCGATCTTTTAGATTAGCATTTTTTTAAAGGTCGAAACTTACGCACAATTGCTTATATACTGTTAGAGCTGTTTTCCATTCATGATAACATGTGGAGTTAATCTCCATTTTTGGAAAAATAAATGTACGGCAAAGTCATGTTTTGGTAGAGGATCTGAATGTGTCGTCAAATTTTGGTTAGATATCACCTTATGAATGAAAAAAAGCACCAAAAATATCATTGGAAATACACCTATGTTTTATCCTTTTTTTAAAATAAACAATTCAATTATAAAAATTAGAATAAAAAAGACTTAAATCTTTAACCTTATATATTATATATATATATATATATATTATATATATATAATATATATATATATATTATATATATATATATATATATATATATATATATATATATATATATATATATATATATATATATATTAGTTAACCTAAGTATTAATTAGAGAATTAAGAAAATTGTTGAAATGTATGATAGTAGCTGTAAATGTAATTTCTTGTGAAAGTTTTTTTTTGACACAAACAAGATTAATGCATTTTATTAATCAAGTGATGCTCAATATGAGGAGGAATTAAATTAAAAGTAATATATGTCTGGTCAAGTTAAAAATACTTAGTCGTAAATGTAATGTTTCCTAAAGTTTTAAAACGTGTAATTTTAGTGACGCGTTAGAAATAGTTTGTTTAGAAATATTTTGGGAAAAAAGTCATTAATTTGTATTAGAATTGGAAAATGGCTTATAATTGGGACAAATGTTTTAGACAAAATGATTTTAATTTGAGATAGAGGGAGTAGAATTTTACAATGTGTTAAAAACATAGAATGAAGAACAAACAGAGAATGAGATTCGATCTTTTAGATTAGCATTTTTTTAAAGGTCGAAACTTACGCACAATTGCTTATATATTGTTAGAGCTGTTTCCATTCATGATATAACATGTGGAGTAAATCTCCCATTTTTGGAAAAATAAATGTACGGCAAAGTCATGTTTTGGTAGAGGATCTGAATGTGACGTCAAGTTTTGGTTAGATATCACCTTATGAATGAAAAAAAGCACACAAAAATATCATTGGAAATACACCTATGTTTTATCCTTTTTTTTAAATAAACAATTCAATTATAAAAATTAAATAAAAAAGACTTAAATCTTTAACCTTATATATATATATATATATAATTAGTTAATCTAAGTATTAATTAGAGAATTAAGAAATTGTTGAAATGTATGATCGTAGCTGTCAATGTAATTTCTTGTGAAAGTTTTGTTTTTGACACAAACAAGATTAATGCATTTTATTAATCAAGTGATGCTCAATATGAGGAGGAATTAAATTAAAAGTAATATATGTCTGGTCAAGTTAAAAATACTTAGTCGTAAATGTAATGTTTCCTAAAGTTTTTAAAACGTCTAATTTTAATGACGCGGTAGAAATAGTTTGTTTAGAAATATTTTGGGAAAAAAGTCATTAATGTTGTATTAGAATTGGAAAATGGCTTATAATTTGGGACAAATGTTTTAGACAAAATGATTTATAATTTGAGATAGAGGGAGTAGTATTTTTCAATGTTGTAAAAAACATAGAATGAAGAAAAGACAGAGAATGAGATTCGATCTTTTAAATTAGCATTTTTTAAAGGTCGAAACTACGCACAATTGCTTATATGGTGTTAGAACTGTTTTCCAATCATGATATAACATGTGGAGTTAATCTCCCATTTTTGGAAAAATAAATGTACGACAAAGTCATGTTTTGGTAGAGGATCTGAATGTGACATCAAGTTTTGGTTAGATATCACCTTATGAATGAAAAAAAGCACCAAAAAATATCATGGAAATACACATATGTTTATCCTTTTTTTTAAATAAACAATTCAATTATAAAAATTAAAATAAAAAAGACTTAAATCTTTAACCTTAATATATATATATATATTAGTTAATCTAAGTATTAATTAGAGAATAAGAAAATTGTTGAAATGTATGATCGTAGCTGTAAATGTAATTTCTTGTGAAAGTTTTGTTTTTGACACAAACAAGATTAATGCATTTTATTAATCAAGTGATGCTCAATATGAGGAGGAATTAAATTAAAAGTAATATATGTCTGGTCAAGTTAAAAATACTTAGTCGTAAATGTAATGTTTCCTAAAGTTTTTAAAACGTGTAATTTTAGTGACGCGGTAGAAATAGTTTGTTTAGAAATATTTTGGGAAAAAAGTCATTAATGTTGTATTAGAATTGAAAATGGCTTATAATTAGGGACAAATGTTTTAGACAAAATGATTTATAATTTGAGATAGAGGGAGTAGAATTTTACAATGTGTTAAAAAACATAGAATGAAGAACAAACAGAGAATGAGATTCGATCTTTTAGATTAGCATTTTTTTAAAGGTCGAAACTTACACACAATTGCTTATATACTGTTAGAGTTGTTTTCCATTCATGATATAACATGTGGAGTAAATCTCCCATTTTTGGAAAAATAAATGTACGACAAAGTCATGTTTTGGTAGAGGATCTGAATGTGACGTCAGGTTTTGGTTAGATATCACCTTATGAATGAAAAAAAGCACCAAAAATATCATTGGAAATACACCTATGTTTTATTTTTTTTAAATAAACAATTCAATTATAAAAATTAAAATAAAAAAGACTTAAATCTTTAACCTATATACTATATATATATATATATATAATATTATATATATATATATATATATATATATATATATATATATATATAATATTATATATATATATATATATTATATAGATATATATATATATATTATATATATATATATATATATAAATATTATATATATAGATATATATATATAGATATATATATATATATATATATATAAAATTATATATTATATATATATATAATTAGTTAACCTAAGTATTAATTAGAGAATTAAGAAAATTGTTGAAATGTATGATCGTAGCTGTAAATGTAATTTCTGTGGAAGTTTTGTTTTTGACACAAACAAGATTAATGCATTTTATTAATCAAGTGATGCTCAATATGAGGAGGAATTAAATTAAAAGTAATATATGTCTAGTCAAGTTAAAAATACTTAGTCGTAAATGTAATGTTTC
>NW_026113217.1:0-34698 GCF_024323335.1 Lathyrus oleraceus | reverse complement strand
GGGAGTGTTGAAAATCAATACGGACGAGTATTGACAAAGAAATGATAACACGGACGAGTGTTGAAAATCAATACGGACGAGTATTGACAAAAATGATAACACGGACGAGTGTTGAAAATCAATACGGACGAGTATGACAAAGAAATGATTAACACGGACGAGTTTTGGAAATCAATACGGACGAGTATTGACAAAGAAATGATTAACACGGACGAGTGTTGAAAATCAATACGGACGAGTATTGACAAAGAAATGATTAACACGAACGAGTGTTGAAAATCAATATGGACGAGTATGACAAAGAAATGATTAACACACGACGACGAGTGTTGAAAATCAATACGGACGAGTATTGACAAAGAAATGATTAACACGGACGAGTGTTGAAAATCAATACGGACGAGTATTGACAAAGAAATGATTAACACGGACGAGTATTGAAAATCAATACGGATGAGTATTGACAAAGAAATGATTAACACGGACGAGTGTTGAAAATCAATACGGACGAGTATTGACAAAGCAATGATTAACACAAACGAGTGTTGAAAATCAATATGGACGAGTATTAACAAAGAAATGATTAACACAGACGAGTGTTGAAAATCAATACGGACGAGTATTGACAAAGAAATGATTAACACGGACGAGTGTTGAAAATCAATACGGACGAGTATTGACAAAGAAGTGATTAACACGGACGAGTATTAAAAATCAATACGGATGAGTATTGACAAAGAAATGATTAACACGGACGAGTGTTGAAAATCAATACGGACGAGTATTGACAAAGGAATGATTAACACGGACGAGTTGAGGAAATAATAAGGACGAGTATTGACAAAGAAATGATTAACAGGACGAGTGTTGAAAATCAATACGGACGAGTATTGACAAAGAATGATTAACACGGACGAGTGTTGAAAATCAATACGGACGAGTATTGACAAAGAAATGATTAACACGGACGAGTGTTGAAAATCAATACGGACGAGTATTGACAAGGAAATGATTAAACACGGAATAGTGTTGAAAATCAATACGGACGAGTATTGACAAAGAAATGATTAAAACGGACGAGAGTGTTGAAAATCAATACGGACGAGTATTGACAAAGCAATGATTAACACAAACGAGTGTTGAAAATCAATATGGACGAGTATTGACAAAGAAATGATTAACACAAACGAGTGGTGAAAATCAATACGGACGAGTATTGACAAAGAAATGATTAACACAGACGAGTGTTGAAAATCAATACGGACGAGTATTGACAAAGAAATGATTAACACGGACGAGTATTGAAAATCAATACGGATGAGTATTGACAAAAGAATGATTAACACGGACGAGTGTGAAAATCAATACGGACGAGTATTGACAAAGCAATGATTAACACAAACGAGTGTTGAAAATCAATATGGACGAGTATTAACAAAGAATGATTAACAAGACGAGTGTTGAAAATCAATACGGACGAGTATTGACAAAGAAATGATTAACACGGACGAGTGTTGAAAATCAATACGGACGAGTATTGACAAAGAAATGATTAACACGGAGAGTATTAAAAATCAATACGGACGAGTATTGACAAAGAAATGATTAACACGGACGAGTGTTGAAAATCAATACGGACGAGTATTGACAAAGGAATGATTAACACGGACGAGTGTTGAAATCAATACGGACGAGTATGACAAAGAAATGATTAACACGGACGAGTGTTGAAAATCAATACGGACGAGTATTGACAAAGAAATGATTAACACGGACGAGTGTTGAAAATCAATACGGACGAGTATGACAAAGAAAAGATTAACACGGACGAGTGTTTGAAAATCAATATAGAGAGTATTGATAAGGAATGATTAACACGGACGAGTGTTGAAATCAATACGGACGAGTATTGACAAAGGATGATTAACACGGACGAGTGTTGAAAATCAATACGGACGAGTATTGACAAAGGAATGATTAACACGGACGAGTGTTGAAAATCAATACGGACGAGTATTGACAAAGAAATGATTAACACAGACGAGTGTTGAAAATCAATACGGACGAGTATTGACAAAGAAATGATTAAACCAGACGAGTGTGAAAATCAATACGGCGAGTATTGACAAAGAAATGATTAACACGGACGAGTGTGAAAATCAATACGGACGAGTATTGACAAAGAATGATTAACACGGACGAGTGTTGAAAATCAAACCCATGACAAAGTGATTACACGGACGAAATTTAAAAATCAATACGGACGAGTATTGACAAAAAAATGATTAACCGGACGAGTGTTGAAAATCAATACGGACGAGTATTGACAAAGGAATGATTAACACGGACGAGTTTGGAAATTAATACGGACGAGTATTGACAAAGAAATGATTAACATGGACGAGTGTTGAAAATCAATACGGACGAGTATTGACAAAGAAATGATTAACACGGACAAGTGTTGAAAATCAATACGGACGAGTATTGACAAAGAAATGATTAACACGACGAGTGTTGAAAATCAATATAGACGAGTATTGACAAAGGAATGATTAACACGGACTAGTGTTGAAAATCAATATGGATGAGTATTGACAAAGGAATGATTAACACGGACGAGTGTTGAAAATCAATACGGACGAGTATTGACAAAGCAATGATTAACACAAACGAGTGTTGAAAATCAATATGGACGAGTATTAAAAAGAAATGATTAACAACAAACGAGTGTTGAAAATCAATACGGACGAGTATTGACAAAGAAATGATAACACAGACGAGTGTTGAAAATCAATACGGACGAGTATTGACAAAGAATGATTAACACGGACGAGTATTGAAAACAATACGGACGAGTATTGACAAAGAAATGATTAACACGGACGAGTGTTGAAAATCAATACGGACGAGTATTGACAAAGAATGATTAACACGGACGAGTGTTGAAATCAATATGGACGAGTATTAACAAAGAAATGATTAACAAGACGAGTGTGAAAATCAATACGGACGAGTATTGACAAAGAAATGATTAACACGGACGAGTGTTGAAAATCAATACGGACGAGTATTGACAAAGAAAGTGATTAACACGGACGAGTATAAAATCAATACGGATGAGTATTGACAAAAAATGATTAACACGGACGAGTGTTGAAAATCAATACGGACGAGTATTGACAAAGGAATGATTAACACGGACGAGTGTTGAAAATCAATACGGACGAGTATTGACAAAGAAATGATTAACATGGACGAGTGTTGAAAATCAATACGGACGAGTATTGACAAAGAAATGATTAACACGGACGAGTGTTGAAAATCAATACGGACGAGTATTGACAAAGAAATGATTAACACGGACGAGTGTTGAAAATCAATATGGACGAGTATTGACAAAGGAATGATTAACACGGACGAGTGTTGAAAATCAATATGGATGAGTATTGACAAAGGAATGATTAACACGGACGAGTGTTGAAAATCAATACGGACGAGTATTGACAAAGCAATGATTAACACAAACGAGTGTTGAAAATCAATATGGACGAGTATTGACAAAGAAATGATTAACACGGACGAGTGTTGAAAATCAATACGGACGAGTATTGACAAAGAAATGATTAACACGGACGAGTGTTGAAAATCAAAACACGGACGAGTATTGACAAAGAAATGATAAACACGACGAGTGTTGAAAATCAATACGGACGAGTATTGACAAAGAAATGATTAACACGGAAGTGTGTTGAAAATCAATACGGACGAGTATTGAAAAAGAAATGATTAACACGGACGAGTTTGAAAATCAATACGGATGAGTATTGACAAAGAAATGATTAACACGGACGAGTGTTGAAAATCAATACGGACGAGTATTGACAAAGAAATGATTAACACGGACGAGTGTTGAAAATCAATATGGACGAGTATTGACAAAGGAATGATTAACACGGACGAGTGTTGAAAATCAATATGGACGAGTATTGACAAAGGAATGATTAACACGGACGAGTGTTGAAAATCAATACGGACGAGTATTGACAAAGCAATGATTAACACGACGAGTGTTGAAAATCAATACGGACGAGTATTGACAAAGAAATGATTAACACGGACGAGTGTTGAAAATCAATACGGACGAGTATTGACAAAGAAATGATTAACACGACGAGTGTTGAAAATCAATACGACGAGTATTGACAAAGAAATGATTAACACGGACGAGTGTGAAAATCAATACGGAGAGTATTGACAAAGAAATGATTAACACGGACGAGTGTTGAAAATCAATACGGACGAGTATTGACAAAGCAATGATTAACACGGACGAGTGTTGAAAATCAATACGGACGAGTATTGACAAAGAATGATTAACACACGAGTGTTGAAAATCAATACGGACGAGTATTGACAAAGAAATGATTAACACGGACGAGTGTGAAAATCAATACGGACGAGTATTGACAAAGAAATGATTAACACGGACGAGTGTTGAAAATCAATACGGACGAGTATTGACAAAGAAATGATTAACACGGACGAGTGTTGAAAATCAATACGGACGAGTATTGACAAAGAAATGATTAACACGGACGAGTGTTGAAAATCAATACGGACGAGTATTGACAAAGAATGATTAACACGGACGAGGTTGAAAATCAATACGGACGAGTATTGACAAAGAAATGATTAACACGGACGAGTGTTGAAAATCAATAGGACGAGTATTGACAAAGAAATGATTAACACGGACGAGTGTTGAAAATCAATATGGACGAGTATTGACAAGGAAATGATTAACACGGACGAGTGTTGAAAATCAATACGGACGAGTATTGACAAAGAAATGATTAACACGGACGAGTGTTGAAAATCAATACGGACGAGTATTGACAAAGAAATGATTAACACGGACGAGTGTTGAAAATCAATAGACGAGTATTAACAAAGAAAATGATTAACACAGACGAGTGTTGAAAATCAATACGGACGAGTATTGACAAAGAAATGATTAACACGGACGAGTGTTGAAAATCAATACGGACGAGTATTGACAAAGAAATGATTAACACGGACGAGTGTTGAAAATCAATACGGACGAGTATTGACAAAGAAATGATTAACACGGACGAGTGTTGAAAATCAATACGGACGAGTATTGACAAAGAAATGATTAACACGGACGAGTGTTGAAAATCAATACGGACGAGTATTGACAAAGAAATGATTAACACGACGAGTGTTGAAAATCAATACGGACGAGTATTGACAAAGAAATGATTAACACGGACGAGTGTTGAAAATCAATACGGACGAGTATTGACAAAGAATGATTAACACGGACGAGTGTTGAAAATCAATACGGACGAGTATTGACAAAGAAATGATTAACACAAACGAGTGTTGAAAATCAATACGGACGAGTATTGACAAAGAAATGATTAACACGGACGAGTGTTGAAAATCAATACGGACGAGTATTGACAAAAAATGATTAACACGGACGAGTGTTGAAAATCAATACGGACGAGTATTGACAAAGAAATGATTAACACGGACGAGTATTGAAAATCAATACGGATGAGTATTGACAAAGAAATGATTAACACGGACGAGTGTTGAAAATCAATACGGACGAGTATTGACAAAGCAATGATTAACACAAACGAGTGTTGAAAATCAATACGGACGAGTATTGACAAAGAAATGATTAACACAGACGAGTGTTGAAAATCAATACGGATGAGTATTGACAAAGAAATGATTAACACGGACGAGTGTTGAAAATCAATACGGACGAGTATTGACAAAGAAATGATTAACACGGACGAGTATTGAAAATCAATACGGATGAGTATTGACAAAAAAATGATTAACACGGACGAGTGTTGAAAATCAATACGGACGAGTATTGACAAAGGAATGATTAACACGGACGAGTTTTGGAAATCAATACGGACGAGTATTGACAAAGAAATGATTAACATGGACGAGTGTTGAAAATCAATACGGACGAGTATTGACAAAGAAATGATTAACACGGACAAGTGTTGAAAATCAATACGGACGAGTATTGACAAAGAAATGATTAACACGGACGAGTGTTGAAAATCAATATAGACGAGTATTGATAAAGGAATGATTAACACGGACTAGTGTTGAAAATCAATATGGATGAGTATTGACAAAGGAATGATTAACACGGACGAGTGTTGAAAATCAATACGGACGAGTATTGACAAAGCAATGATTAACACAAACGAGTGTTGAAAATCAATATGGACGAGTATTAACAAAGAAATGATTAACACAAACGAGTGTTGAAAATCAATACGGACGAGTATTGACAAAGAAATGATTAACACAGACGAGTGTTGAAAATCAATACGGACGAGTATTGACAAAGAAATGATTAACACGGACGAGTATTGAAAATCAATACGGATGAGTATTGACAAAGAAATGATTAACACGGACGAGTGTTGAAAATCAATACGGACGAGTATTGACAAAGCAATGATTAACACAAACGAGTGTTGAAAATCAATATGGACGAGTATTAACAAAGAAATGATTAACACGGACGAGTGTTGAAAATCAATACGGATGAGTATTGACAAAGAAATGATTAACACGGACGAGTGTTGAAAATCAATGCGGACGAGTATTGACAAAGAAGTGATTAACACGGACGAGTATTAAAAATCAATACGGATGAGTATTGACAAAAAAATGATTAACACGGACGAGTGTTGAAAATCAATACGGACGAGTATTGACAAAGGAATGATTAACACGGACGAGTTTTGAAATTAATACGGACGAGTATTGACAAAGAAATGATTAACATGGACGAGTGTTGAAAATCAATACGGACGAGTATTGACAAAGAAATGATTAACACGGACGAGTGTTGAAAATCAATACGGACGAGTATTGACAAAGAAATGATTAACACGGACGAGTGTTGAAAATCAATATAGACGAGTATTGACAAAGGAATGATTAACACGGACTAGTGTTGAAAATCAATATGGATGAGTATTGACAAAGAATGATTAACACGGACGAGTGTTGAAAATCAATACGGACGAGTATTGACAAAGCAATGATTAACACAAACGAGTGTTGAAAATCAATATGGACGAGTATTAACAAAGAAATGATTAACACAGACGAGTGTTGAAAATCAATACGGACGAGTATTGACAAAGAAATGATTAACACGGACGAGTGTTGAAAATCAATACGGACGAGTATTGACAAAGAAGTGAATAACACGGACGAGTATTGACAAAGAAATGATTAACACGGACGAGTGTTGAAAATCAATACGGACGAGTATTGACAAAGAAATGATTAACACGGACGAGTGTTGAAAATCAATACGGACGAGTATTGACAAAGAAATGATTAACACGGACGAGTGTTGAAAATCAATACGGACGAGTATTGACAAAGAAATGATTAACACGGACGAGTGTTGAAAATCAATACGGACGAGTATTGACAAAGAAATGATTAACACGGACGAGTGTTGAAAATCAATATAGACGAGTATTGACAAAGGAATGATTAACACGGACTAGTGTTGAAAATCAATATGGATGAGTATTGACAAAGGAATGATTAACACGGACGAGTGTTGAAAATCAATACGGACGAGTATTGACAAAGCAATGATTAACACAAACGAGTGTTGAAAATCAATATGGACGAGTATTAACAAAGAAATGATTAACACAAACGAGTGTTGAAAATCAATACGGACGAGTATTGACAAAGAAATGATTAACACAGACGAGTGTTGAAAATCAATACGGACGAGTATTGACAAAGAAATGATTAACACGGACGAGTATTGAAAATCAATACGGATGAGTATTGACAAAGAAATGATTAACACGGACGAGTGTTGAAAATCAATACGGACGAGTATTGACAAAGCAATGATTAACACAAACGAGTGTTGAAAATCAATATGGACGAGTATTAACAAAGAAATGATTAACACAGACGAGTGTTGAAAATCAATACGGATGAGTATTGACAAAGAAATGATTAACACGGACGAGTGTTGAAAATCAATACGGACGAGTATTGACAAAGAAGTGATTAACACGGACGAGTATTAAAAATCAATACGGATGAGTATTGACAAAAAAATGATTAACACGGACGAGTGTTGAAAATCAATACGGACGAGTATTGACAAAGGAATGATTAACACGGACGAGTGTTGAAAATAATACGGACGAGTATTGACAAAGAAATGATTAACATGGACGAGTGTTGAAAATCAATACGGACGAGTATTGACAAAGAAATGATTAACACGGACAAGTGCTGAAAATCAATACGGACGAGTATTGACAAAGAAATGATTAACACGGACGAGTGTTGAAAATCAATATAGACGAGTATTGATAAAGGAATGATTAACACGGACTAGTGTTGAAAATCAATATGGATGAGTATTGACAAAGGAATGATTAACACGGACGAGTGTTGAAAATCAATACGGACGAGTATTGACAAAGCAATGATTAACACAAACGAGTGTTGAAAATCAATATGGACGAGTATTAACAAAGAAATGATTAACACAGACGAGTGTTGAAAATCAATACGGACGAGTATTGACAAAGAAAAGATTAACACGGACGAGTGTTGAAAATCAATACGGACGAGTATTGACAAAGAAGTGAATAACACGGACGAGTATTGACAAAGAAATGATTAACACGGACAAGTGCTGAAAATCAATACAGACGAGTATTGACAAAGAAATGATTAACACGGACATGTGTTAAAAATCAATACGGACGAGTATTGAGAAAGAAATTATTAACACGGACGAGTTTTGAAAATCAATACGGATGAGTATTGACAAAGAAATGATTAACACGGACGAGTGTTGAAAATCAATACGGACGAGTATTGACAAAGAAATGATTAACACGGACGAGTGTTGAAAATCAATACGGACGAGTATTGACAAAGAAGTGATTAACACGGACGAGTATTAAAAATCAATACGGATGAGTATTGACAAAAAAATGATTAACACGGACGAGTGTTGAAAATCAATACGGACGAGTATTGACAAAGGAATGATTAACACGGATGAGTTTTGGAAATTAATACAGACGAGTATTGACAAAGAAATGATTAACACGGACGAGTGTTGAAAATCAATACGGACGAGTATTGACAAAGCAATGATTAACACAAACGAGTGTTGAAAATCAATATGGACGAGTATTAACAAAGAAATGATTAACACAAACGAGTGTTGAAAATCAATACGGACGAGTATTGACAAAGAAATGATTAACACAGACGAGTGTTGAAAATCAATACGGACGAGTATTGACAAAGAAATGATTAACACGGACGAGTATTGAAAATCAATACGGATGAGTATTGACAAAGAAATGATTAACACGGACGAGTGTTGAAAATCAATACGGACGAGTATTGACAAAGCAATGATTAACACAAACGAGTGTTGAAAATCAATATGGACGAGTATTAACAAAGAAATGATTAACACAGACGAGTGTTGAAAATCAATACGGATGAGTATTGACAAAGAAATGATTAACACGGACGAGTGTTGAAAATCAATGCGGACGAGTATTGACAAAGAAGTGATTAACACGGACGAGTATTAAAAATCAATACGGATGAGTATTGACAAAAAAATGATTAACACGGACGAGTGTTGAAAATCAATACGGACGAGTATTGACAAAGGAATGATTAACACGGACGAGTTTTGGAAATTAATACGGACGAGTATTGACAAAGAAATGATTAACATGGACGAGTGTTGAAAATCAATACGGACGAGTATTGACAAAGAAATGATTAACACGGACAAGTGCTGAAAATCAATACGGACGAGTATTGACAAAGAAATGATTAACACGGACGAGTGTTGAAAATCAATATAGACGAGTATTGATAAAGGAATGATTAACACGGACTAGTGTTGAAAATCAATATGGATGAGTATTGACAAAGGAATGATTAACACGGACGAGTGTTGAAAATCAATACGGACGAGTATTGACAAAGCAATGATTAACACAAACGAGTGTTGAAAATCAATATGGACGAGTATTAACAAAGAAATGATTAACACAGACGAGTGTTGAAAATCAATACGGACGAGTATTGACAAAGAAATGATTAACACGGACGAGTGTTGAAAATCAATACGGACGAGTATTGACAAAGAAGTGAATAACACGGACGAGTATTGACAAAGAAATGATTAACACGGACAAGTGCTGAAAATCAATACAGACGAGTATTGACAAAGAAATGATTAACACGGACATGTGTTAAAAATCAATACGGACGAGTATTGAGAAAGAAATGATTAACACGGACGAGTTTGAAAATCAATACGGATGAGTATTGACAAAGAAATGATTAACACGGACGAGTGTTGAAAATCAATACGGACGAGTATTGACAAAGAAATGATTAACACGGACGAGTGTTGAAAATCAATACGGACGAGTATTGACAAAGAAGTGATTAACACGGACGAGTATTAAAAATCAATACGGATGAGTATTGACAAAAAAATGATTAACACGGACGAGTGTTGAAAATCAATACGGACGAGTATTGACAAAGGAATGATTAACACGGACGAGTTTGGAAATTAATACGGACGAGTATTGACAAAGAAATGATTAACATGGACGAGTGTTGAAAATCAATACGGACGAGTATTGACAAAGCAATGATTAACACAAACGAGTGTTGAAAATCAATATGGACGAGTATTAACAAAGAAATGATTAACACAAACGAGTGTTGAAAATCAATACGGACGAGTATTGACAAAGAAATGATTAACACAGACGAGTGTTGAAAATCAATACGGACGAGTATTGACAAAGAAATGATTAACACGGACGAGTATTGAAAATCAATACGGATGAGTATTGACAAAGAAATGATTAACACGGACGAGTGTTGAAAATCAATACGGACGAGTATTGACAAAGCAATGATTAACACAAACGAGTGTTGAAAATCAATATGGACGAGTATTAACAAAGAAATGATTAACACAGACGAGTGTTGAAAATCAATACGGATGAGTATTGACAAAGAAATGATTAACACGGACGAGTGTTGAAAATCAATGCGGACGAGTATTGACAAAGAAGTGATTAACACGGACGAGTATTAAAAATCAATACGGATGAGTATTGACAAAAAAATGATTAACACGGACGAGTGTTGAAAATCAATACGGACGAGTATTGACAAAGGAATGATTAACACGGACGAGTTTTGGAAAATAATACGGACGAGTATTGACAAAGAAATGATTAACATGGACGAGTGTTGAAAATCAATACGGACGAGTATTGACAAAGAAATGATTAACACGGACAAGTGCTGAAAATCAATACGGACGAGTATTGACAAAGAAATGATTAACACGGACGAGTGTTGAAAATCAATATAGACGAGTATTGATAAAGGAATGATTAACACGGACTAGTGTTGAAAATCAATATGGATGAGTATTGACAAAGGAATGATTAACACGGACGAGTGTTGAAAATCAATACGGACGAGTATTGACAAAGCAATGATTAACACAAACGAGTGTTGAAAATCAATATGGACGAGTATTAACAAAGAAATGATTAACACAGACGAGTGTTGAAAATCAATACGGACGAGTATTGACAAAGAAATGATTAACACGGACGAGTGTTGAAAATCAATACGGACGAGTATTGACAAAGAAGTGAATAACACGGACGAGTATTGACAAAGAAATGATTAACACGGACAAGTGCTGAAAATCAATACGGACGAGTATTGACAAAGAAATGATTAACACGGACGAGTGTTAAAAATCAATACGGACGAGTATTGAGAAAGAAATGATTAACACGGACGAGTTTTGAAAATCAATACGGATGAGTATTGACAAAGAAATGATTAACACGGACGAGTGTTGAAAATCAATACGGACGAGTATTGACAAAGAAATGATTAACACGGACGAGTGTTGAAAATCAATACGGACGAGTATTGACAAAGAAGTGATTAACACGGACGAGTATTAAAAATCAATACGGATGAGTATTGACAAAAAAATGATTAACACGGACGAGTGTTGAAAATCAATACGGACGAGTATTGACAAAGGAATGATTAACACGGACGAGTTTTGAAAATCAATACGGACGAGTATTGACAAAGAAATGATTAACACGGACGAGTGTTGAAAATCAATACGGACGAGTATTGACAAAGCAATGATTAACACAAACGAGTGTTGAAAATCAATATGGACGAGTATTAACAAAGAAATGATTAACACAAACGAGTGTTGAAAATCAATACGGACGAGTATTGACAAAGAAATGATTAACACAGACGAGTGTTGAAAATCAATACGGACGAGTATTGACAAAGAAATGATTAACACGGACGAGTATTGAAAATCAATACGGATGAGTATTGACAAAGAAATGATTAACACGGACGAGTGTTGAAAATCAATACGGACGAGTATTGACAAAGCAATGATTAACACAAACGAGTGTTGAAAATCAATATGGACGAGTATTAACAAAGAAATGATTAACACAGACGAGTGTTGAAAATCAATACGGATGAGTATTGACAAAGAAATGATTAACACGGACGAGTGTTGAAAATCAATACGGACGAGTATTGACAAAGAAGTGATTAACACGGACGAGTATTAAAAATCAATACGGATGAGTATTGACAAAAAAATGATTAACACGGACGAGTGTTGAAAATCAATACGGACGAGTATTGACAAAGGAATGATTAACACGGACGAGTTTTGGAAATTAATACGGACGAGTATTGACAAAGAAATGATTAACATGGACGAGTGTTGAAAATCAATACGGACGAGTATTGACAAAGAAATGATTAACACGGACAAGTGCTGAAAATCAATACGGACGAGTATTGACAAAGAAATGATTAACACGGACGAGTGTTGAAAATCAATATAGACGAGTATTGACAAAGGAATGATTAACACGGACGAGTGTTGAAAATCAATATGGATGAGTATTGACAAAGGAATGATTAACACGGACGAGTGTTGAAAATCAATACGGACGAGTATTGACAAAGCAATGATTAACACAAACGAGTGTTGAAAATCAATATGGACGAGTATTAACAAAGAAATGATTAACACAGACGAGTGTTGAAAATCAATACGGACGAGTATTGACAAAGAAATGATTAACACGGACGAGTGTTGAAAATCAATACGGACGAGTATTGACAAAGAAGTGAATAACACGGACGAGTATTGACAAAGAAATGATTAACACGGACGAGTGTTGAAAATCAATACGGACGAGTATTGACAAAGAAATGATTAACACGGACGAGTGTTGAAAATCAATACGGACGAGTATTGACAAAGAAATGATTAACACGGACGAGTGTTGAAAATCAATACGGACGAGTATTGACAAAGAAATGATTAACACGGACGAGTGTTGAAAATCAATACGGACGAGTATTGACAAAGAAATGATTAACACGGACGAGTGTTGAAAATCAATACGGACGAGTATTGACAAAGAAATGATTAACACGGACGAGTGTTGAAAATCAATACGGACGAGTATTGACAAAATGATTAACACGGACGAGTGTTGAAAATCAATACGGACGAGTATTGACAAAGGAATGATTAACACGGACGAGTTTTGAAAATCAATACGGACGAGTATTGACAAAGAAATGATTAACACGGACGAGTGTTGAAAATCAATACGGACGAGTATTGACAAAGAAATGATTAAACAAACGAGTGTTGAAAATCAATATGGACGAGTATTGACAAAGAAATGATTAACACGGACGAGTGTTGAAAATCAATACGGACGAGTATTGACAAAGAAATGATTAACACGGACGAGTGTTGAAAATCAATACGGACGAGTATTGACAAAGAAATGATTAACACGGACGAGTGTTGAAAATCAATACGGATGAGTATTGACAAAGAAATGATTAACACGGACGAGTGTTGAAAATCAATACGGACGAGTATTGACAAAGCAATGATTAACACAAACGAGTGTTGAAAATCAATATGGACGAGTATTGACAAAGAAATGATTAACACAAACGAGTGTTGAAAATCAATACGGACGAGTATTGACAAAGAAATGATTAACACAGACGAGTGTTGAAAATCAATACGGACGAGTATTGACAAAGAAATGATTAACACGGACGAGTATTGAAAATCAATACGGATGAGTATTGACAAAGAAATGATTAACACGGACGAGTGTTGAAAATCAATACGGACGAGTATTGACAAAGCAATGATTAACACAAACGAGTGTTGAAAATCAATATGGACGAGTATTACAAAGAAATGATTAACACAGACGAGTGTTGAAAATCAATACGGACGAGTATTGACAAAGAAATGATTAACACGGACGAGTGTTGAAAATCAATACGGACGAGTATTGACAAAGAAGTGATTAACACGGACGAGTATTAAAAATCAATACGGATGAGTATTGACAAAAAAATGATTAACACGGACGAGTGTTGAAAATCAATACGGACGAGTATTGACAAAGGAATGATTAACACGGACGAGTTTTGAAAATAATACGGACGAGTATTGACAAAGAAATGATTAACATGGACGAGTGTTGAAAATCAATACGGACGAGTATTGACAAAGAAATGATTAACACGGACAAGTGTTGAAAATCAATACGGACGAGTATTGACAAAGAAATGATTAACACGGACGAGTGTTGAAAATCAATATGGACGAGTATTGACAAAGGAATGATTAACACGGACGAGTGTTGAAAATCAATATGGATGAGTATTGACAAAGGAATGATTAACACGGACGAGTGTTGAAAATCAATACGGACGAGTATTGACAAAGCAATGATTAACACAAACGAGTGTTGAAAATCAATATGGACGAGTATTAACAAAGAAATGATTAACACAGACGAGTGTTGAAAATCAATACGGACGAGTATTGACAAAGAAATGATTAACACGGACGAGTGTTGAAAATCAATACGGACGAGTATTGACAAAGAAGTGAATAACACGGACGAGTATTGACAAAGAAATGATTAACACGGACGAGTGTTGAAAATCAATACGGACGAGTATTGACAAAGAAATGATTAACACGGACAGTGTTAAAAATCAATACGGACGAGTATTGACAAAGAAATGATTAACACGGACGAGTTTTGAAAATCAATACGGATGAGTATTGACAAAGAAATGATTAACACGGACGAGTGTTGAAAATCAATACGGACGAGTATTGACAAAGAAATGATTAACACGGACGAGTGTTGAAAATCAATACGGACGAGTATTGACAAAGAAGTGATTAACACGGACGAGTGTTGAAAATCAATACGGATGAGTATTGACAAAAAATGATTAACACGGACGAGTGTTGAAAATCAATACGGACGAGTATTGACAAAGGAATGATTAACACGGACGAGTGTTGAAAATCAATACGGACGAGTATTGACAAAGAAATGATTAACACGGACGAGTGTTGAAAATCAATACGGACGAGTATTGACAAAGAAATGATTAACACAAACGAGTGTTGAAAATCAATACGGACGAGTATTGACAAAGAAATGATTAACACGGACGAGTGTTGAAAATCAATACGGACGAGTATTGACAAAGAAATGATTAACACGGACGAGTGTTGAAAATCAATACGGACGAGTATTGACAAAGAAATGATTAACACGGACGAGTGTTGAAAATCAATACGGACGAGTATTGACAAAGAAATGATTAACACGGACGAGTGTTGAAAATCAATACGGACGAGTATTGACAAAGAAATGATTAACACGGACGAGTGTTGAAAATCAATACGGACGAGTATTGACAAAGAAATGATTAACACGGACGAGTGTTGAAAATCAATACGGACGAGTATTGACAAAGAAATGATTAACACGGACGAGTGTTGAAAATCAATACGGACGAGTATTGACAAAGAAATGATTAACACGGACGAGTGTTGAAAATCAATACGGACGAGTATTGACAAAGAAATGATTAACACGGACGAGTGTTGAAAATCAATACGGACGAGTATTGACAAAGAAATGATTAACACGGACGAGTGTTGAAAATCAATACGGACGAGTATTGACAAAGAAATGATTAACACGGACGAGTGTTGAAAATCAATACGGACGAGTATTGACAAAGAAATGATTAACACGGACGAGTGTTGAAAATCAATACGGATGAGTATTGACAAAGAAATGATTAACACGGACGAGTGTTGAAAATCAATACGGACGAGTATTGACAAAGCAATGATTAACACAAACGAGTGTTGAAAATCAATATGGACGAGTATTAACAAAGAAATGATTAACACAAACGAGTGTTGAAAATCAATACGGACGAGTATTGACAAAGAAATGATTAACACAGACGAGTGTTGAAAATCAATACGGACGAGTATTGACAAAGAAATGATTAACACGGACGAGTATTGAAAATCAATACGGATGAGTATTGACAAAGAAATGATTAACACGGACGAGTGTTGAAAATCAATACGGACGAGTATTGACAAAGCAATGATTAACACAAACGAGTGTTGAAAATCAATATGGACGAGTATTACAAAGAAATGATTAACACAGACGAGTGTTGAAAATCAATACGGACGAGTATTGACAAAGAAATGATTAACACGGACGAGTGTTGAAAATCAATACGGACGAGTATTGACAAAGAAGTGATTAACACGGACGAGTATTAAAATCAATACGGATGAGTATTGACAAAAAAATGATTAACACGGACGAGTGTTGAAAATCAATACGGACGAGTATTGACAAAGGAATGATTAACACGGACGAGTTTGAAATCAATACGGACGAGTATTGACAAAGAAATGATTAACATGGACGAGTGTTGAAAATCAATACGGACGAGTATTGACAAAGAAATGATTAACACGGAAGTGTTGAAAATCAATACGGACGAGTATTGACAAAGAAATGATTAACACGGACGAGTGTTGAAAATCAATACGGACGAGTATTGACAAAGGAATGATTAACACGGACGAGTGTTGAAAATCAATATGGATGAGTATTGACAAAGGAATGATTAACACGGACGAGTGTTGAAAATCAATACGGACGAGTATTGACAAAGCAATGATTAACACAAACGAGTGTTGAAAATCAATATGGACGAGTATTAACAAAGAAATGATTAACACAGACGAGTGTTGAAAATCAATACGGACGAGTATTGACAAAGAAATGATTAACACGGACGAGTGTTGAAAATCAATACGGACGAGTATTGACAAAGAAATGATTAACACGGACGAGTGTTGAAAATCAATACGGACGAGTATTGACAAAGAAATGATTAACACGGACAGTGTTGAAAATCAATACGGACGAGTATTGACAAAGAAATGATTAACACGGACGAGTGTTGAAAATCAATACGGACGAGTATTGACAAAGAAATGATTAACACGGACGAGTGTTGAAAATCAATACGGACGAGTATTGACAAAGAAATGATTAACACGGACGAGTGTTGAAAATCAATACGGACGAGTATTGACAAAGAAATGATTAACACGGACGAGTGTTAAAAATCAATACGGACGAGTATTGACAAAAAATGATTAACACGGACGAGTGTTGAAAATCAATACGGACGAGTATTGACAAAGGAATGATTAACACGGACGAGTTTTGAAAATCAATACGGACGAGTATTGACAAAGAAATGATTAACACGGACGAGTGTTGAAAATCAATACGGACGAGTATTGACAAAGCAATGATTAACACAAACGAGTGTTGAAAATCAATATGGACGAGTATTAACAAAGAAATGATTAACACAAACGAGTGTTGAAAATCAATACGGACGAGTATTGACAAAGAAATGATTAACACAGACGAGTGTTGAAAATCAATACGGACGAGTATTGACAAAGAAATGATTAACACGGACGAGTATTGAAAATCAATACGGATGAGTATTGACAAAGAAATGATTAACACGGACGAGTGTTGAAAATCAATACGGACGAGTATTGACAAAGCAATGATTAACACAAACGAGTGTTGAAAATCAATATGGACGAGTATTAACAAAGAAATGATTAACACAGACGAGTGTTGAAAATCAATACGGACGAGTATTGACAAAGAAATGATTAACACGGACGAGTGTTGAAAATCAATACGGACGAGTATTGACAAAGAAGTGATTAACACGGACGAGTATTAAAATCAATACGGATGAGTATTGACAAAAAAATGATTAACACGGACGAGTGTTGAAAATCAATACGGACGAGTATTGACAAAGGAATGATTAACACGGACGAGTTTTGGAAATTAATACGGACGAGTATTGACAAAGAAATGATTAACATGGACGAGTGTTGAAAATCAATACGGACGAGTATTGACAAAGAAATGATTAACACGGACAAGTGTTGAAAATCAATACGGACGAGTATTGACAAAGAAATGATTAACACGGACGAGTGTTGAAAATCAATATAGACGAGTATTGACAAAGGAATGATTAACACGGACTAGTGTTGAAAATCAATATGGATGAGTATTGACAAAGGAATGATTAACACGGACGAGTGTTGAAAATCAATACGGACGAGTATTGACAAAGCAATGATTAACACAAACGAGTGTTGAAAATCAATATGGACGAGTATTAACAAAGAAATGATTAACACAGACGAGTGTTGAAAATCAATACGGACGAGTATTGACAAAGAAATGATTAACACGGACGAGTGTTGAAAATCAATACGGACGAGTATTGACAAAGAAGTGAATAACACGGACGAGTATTGACAAAGAAATGATTAACACGGACAAGTGCTGAAAATCAATACGGACGAGTATTGACAAAGAAATGATTAACACGGACGAGTGTTAAAAATCAATACGGACGAGTATTGACAAAGAAATGATTAACACGGACGAGTGTTGAAAATCAATACGGATGAGTATTGACAAAGAAATGATTAACACGGACGAGTGTTGAAAATCAATACGGACGAGTATTGACAAAGAAATGATTAACACGGACGAGTGTTGAAAATCAATACGGACGAGTATTGACAAAGAAATGATTAACACGGACGAGTGTTAAAAATCAATACGGACGAGTATTGACAAAGAAATGATTAACACGGACGAGTGTTGAAAATCAATACGGACGAGTATTGACAAAGGAATGATTAACACGGACGAGTTTTGAAAATCAATACGGACGAGTATTGACAAAGAAATGATTAACACGGACGAGTGTTGAAAATCAATACGGACGAGTATTGACAAAGCAATGATTAACACAAACGAGTGTTGAAAATCAATATGGACGAGTATTAACAAAGAAATGATTAACACAAACGAGTGTTGAAAATCAATACGGACGAGTATTGACAAAGAAATGATTAACACAGACGAGTGTTGAAAATCAATACGGACGAGTATTGACAAAGAAATGATTAACACGGACGAGTATTGAAAATCAATACGGATGAGTATTGACAAAGAAATGATTAACACGGACGAGTGTTGAAAATCAATACGGACGAGTATTGACAAAGCAATGATTAACACAAACGAGTGTTGAAAATCAATATGGACGAGTATTAACAAAGAAATGATTAACACAGACGAGTGTTGAAAATCAATACGGATGAGTATTGACAAAGAAATGATTAACACGGACGAGTGTTGAAAATCAATACGGACGAGTATTGACAAAGAAGTGATTAACACGGACGAGTATTAAAAATCAATACGGATGAGTATTGACAAAAAAATGATTAACACGGACGAGTGTTGAAAATCAATACGGACGAGTATTGACAAAGGAATGATTAACACGGACGAGTTTTGGAAATTAATACGGACGAGTATTGACAAAGAAATGATTAACATGGACGAGTGTTGAAAATCAATACGGACGAGTATTGACAAAGAAATGATTAACACGGACAAGTGCTGAAAATCAATACGGACGAGTATTGACAAAGAAATGATTAACACGGACGAGTGTTGAAAATCAATATAGACGAGTATTGACAAAGGAATGATTAACACGGACTAGTGTTGAAAATCAATATGGATGAGTATTGACAAAGGAATGATTAACACGGACGAGTGTTGAAAATCAATACGGACGAGTATTGACAAAGCAATGATTAACACAAACGAGTGTTGAAAATCAATATGGACGAGTATTAACAAAGAAATGATTAACACAGACGAGTGTTGAAAATCAATACGGACGAGTATTGACAAAGAAATGATTAACACGGACGAGTGTTGAAAATCAATACGGACGAGTATTGACAAAGAAGTGAATAACACGGACGAGTATTGACAAAGAAATGATTAACACGGACAAGTGTTGAAAATCAATACGGACGAGTATTGACAAAGAAATGATTAACACGGACGAGTGTTGAAAATCAATACGGACGAGTATTGACAAAGAAATGATTAACACGGACGAGTTTTGAAAATCAATACGGACGAGTATTGACAAAGAAATGATTAACACGGACGAGTGTTGAAAATCAATACGGACGAGTATTGACAAAGAAATGATTAACACGGACGAGTGTTGAAAATCAATACGGACGAGTATTGACAAAGAAGTGATTAACACGGACGAGTATTAAAATCAATACGGATGAGTATTGACAAAAAAATGATTAACACGGACGAGTGTTGAAAATCAATACGGACGAGTATTGACAAAGGAATGATTAACACGGACGAGTTTTGAAAATCAATACGGACGAGTATTGACAAAGAAATGATTAACACGGACGAGTGTTGAAAATCAATACGGACGAGTATTGACAAAGAAATGATTAACACAAACGAGTGTTGAAAATCAATACGGACGAGTATTGACAAAGAAATGATTAACACGGACGAGTGTTGAAAATCAATACGGACGAGTATTGACAAAGAAATGATTAACACGGACGAGTGTTGAAAATCAATACGGACGAGTATTGACAAAGAAATGATTAACACGGACGAGTGTTGAAAATCAATACGGACGAGTATTGACAAAGCAATGATTAACACAAACGAGTGTTGAAAATCAATATGGACGAGTATTAACAAAGAAATGATTAACACAGACGAGTGTTGAAAATCAATACGGACGAGTATTGACAAAGAAATGATTAACACGGACGAGTGTTGAAAATCAATACGGACGAGTATTGACAAAGAAGTGATTAACACGGACGAGTATTAAAATCAATACGGATGAGTATTGACAAAAAATGATTAACACGGACGAGTGTTGAAAATCAATACGGACGAGTATTGACAAAGGAATGATTAACACGGACGAGTTTTGGAAATCAATACGGACGAGTATTGACAAAGAAATGATTAACACGGACGAGTGTTGAAAATCAATACGGACGAGTATTGACAAAGAAATGATTAACACGGACGAGTGTTGAAAATCAATACGGACGAGTATTGACAAAGAAATGATTAACACGGACGAGTGTTGAAAATCAATATGGACGAGTATTGACAAAGGAATGATTAACACGGACGAGTGTTGAAAATCAATATGGATGAGTATTGACAAGGAATGATTAACACGGACGAGTGTTGAAAATCAATACGGACGAGTATTGACAAAGCAATGATTAACACAAACGAGTGTTGAAAATCAATATGGACGAGTATTAACAAAGAAATGATTAACACGGACGAGTGTTGAAAATCAATACGGACGAGTATTGACAAAGAAATGATTAACACAGACGAGTGTTGAAAATCAATACGGACGAGTATTGACAAAGAAATGATTAACACGGACGAGTATTGAAAATCAATACGGATGAGTATTGACAAAGAAATGATTAACACGGACGAGTGTTGAAAATCAATACGGACGAGTATTGACAAAGCAATGATTAACACAAACGAGTGTTGAAAATCAATATGGACGAGTATTAACAAAGAAATGATTAACACAGACGAGTGTTGAAAATCAATACGGATGAGTATTGACAAAGAAATGATTAACACGGACGAGTGTTGAAAATCAATACGGACGAGTATTGACAAAGAAGTGATTAACACGGACGAGTATTAAAAATCAATACGGATGAGTATTGACAAAAAAATGATTAACACGGACGAGTGTTGAAAATCAATACGGACGAGTATTGACAAAGGAATGATTAACACGGACGAGTTTTTGAAATTAATACGGACGAGTATTGACAAAGAAATGATTAACATGGACGAGTGTTGAAAATCAATACGGACGAGTATTGACAAAGAAATGATTAACACGGACAAGTGCTGAAAATCAATACGGACGAGTATTGACAAAGAAATGATTAACACGGACGAGTGTTGAAAATCAATATAGACGAGTATTGATAAAGGAATGATTAACACGGACTAGTGTTGAAAATCAATATGGATGAGTATTGACAAAGGAATGATTAACACGGACGAGTGTTGAAAATCAATACGGACGAGTATTGACAAAGCAATGATTAACACAAACGAGTGTTGAAAATCAATATGGACGAGTATTAACAAAGAAATGATTAACACAGACGAGTGTTGAAAATCAATACGGACGAGTATTGACAAAGAAATGATTAACACGGACGAGTGTTGAAAATCAATACGGACGAGTATTGACAAAGAAGTGAATAACACGGACGAGTATTGACAAAGAAATGATTAACACGGACAAGTGCTGAAAATCAATACGGACGAGTATTGACAAAGAAATGATTAACACGGACATGTGTTAAAAATCAATACGGACGAGTATTGAGAAAGAAATGATTAACACGGACGAGTTTTGAAAATCAATACGGATGAGTATTGACAAAGAAATGATTAACACGGACGAGTGTTGAAAATCAATACGGACGAGTATTGACAAAGAAATGATTAACACGGACGAGTGTTGAAAATCAATACGGACGAGTATTGACAAAGAATGATTAACACGGACGAGTGTTAAAAATCAATACGGATGAGTATTGACAAAAAAATGATTAACACGGACGAGTGTTGAAAATCAATACGGACGAGTATTGACAAAGGAATGATTAACACGGACGAGTGTTGAAAATCAATACGGACGAGTATTGACAAAGAAATGATTAACACGGACGAGTGTTGAAAATCAATACGGACGAGTATTGACAAAGAAATGATTAACACAAACGAGTGTTGAAAATCAATATGGACGAGTATTGACAAAGAAATGATTAACACAAACGAGTGTTGAAAATCAATACGGACGAGTATTGACAAAGAAATGATTAACACAGACGAGTGTTGAAAATCAATACGGACGAGTATTGACAAAGAAATGATTAACACGGACGAGTATTGAAAATCAATACGGATGAGTATTGACAAAGAAATGATTAACACGGACGAGTGTTGAAAATCAATACGGACGAGTATTGACAAAGCAATGATTAACACAAACGAGTGTTGAAAATCAATACGGACGAGTATTGACAAAGAAATGATTAACACAGACGAGTGTTGAAAATCAATACGGACGAGTATTGACAAAGAAATGATTAACACGGACGAGTGTTGAAAATCAATACGGACGAGTATTGACAAAGAATGATTAACACGGACGAGTATTAAAAATCAATACGGATGAGTATTGACAAAAAATGATTAACACGGACGAGTGTTGAAAATCAATACGGACGAGTATTGACAAAGGAATGATTAACACGGACGAGTTTTGGAAATCAATACGGACGAGTATTGACAAAGAAATGATTAACATGGACGAGTGTTGAAAATCAATACGGACGAGTATTGACAAAGAAATGATTAACACGGACGAGTGTTGAAAATCAATACGGACGAGTATTGACAAAGAAATGATTAACACGGACGAGTGTTGAAAATCAATATAGACGAGTATTGATAAAGGAATGATTAACACGGACTAGTGTTGAAAATCAATATGGATGAGTATTGACAAAGGAATGATTAACACGGACGAGTGTTGAAAATCAATACGGACGAGTATTGACAAAGCAATGATTAACACAAACGAGTGTTGAAAATCAATATGGACGAGTATTAACAAAGAAATGATTAACACGGACGAGTGTTGAAAATCAATACGGACGAGTATTGACAAAGAAATGATTAACACAGACGAGTGTTGAAAATCAATACGGACGAGTATTGACAAAGAAATGATTAACACGGACGAGTATTGAAAATCAATACGGATGAGTATTGACAAAGAAATGATTAACACGGACGAGTGTTGAAAATCAATACGGACGAGTATTGACAAAGCAATGATTAACACAAACGAGTGTTGAAAATCAATATGGACGAGTATTAACAAAGAAATGATTAACACGGACGAGTGTTGAAAATCAATACGGACGAGTATTGACAAAGAAATGATTAACACGGACGAGTGTTGAAAATCAATACGGACGAGTATTGACAAAGAAGTGATTAACACGGACGAGTATTAAAAATCAATACGGATGAGTATTGACAAAAAAATGATTAACACGGACGAGTGTTGAAAATCAATACGGACGAGTATTGACAAAGGAATGATTAACACGGACGAGTTTTGAAATCAATACGGACGAGTATTGACAAAGAAATGATTAACATGGACGAGTGTTGAAAATCAATACGGACGAGTATTGACAAAGAAATGATTAACACGGACGAGTGTTGAAAATCAATACGGACGAGTATTGACAAAGAAATGATTAACACGGACGAGTGTTGAAAATCAATACGGAC
This sequence comes from Lathyrus oleraceus, assembly GCF_024323335.1. NCBI lineage: Eukaryota > Viridiplantae > Streptophyta > Magnoliopsida > Fabales > Fabaceae > Lathyrus > Lathyrus oleraceus. The sequence continues at coordinate 9,748 of NW_026113217.1, read as the reverse complement.
GAGTATTGACAAAGGAATGATTAACACGGACGAGTGTTGAAAATCAATATGGATGAGTATTGACAAAGGAATGATTAACACGGACGAGTGTTGAAAATCAATACGGACGAGTATTGACAAAGCAATGATTAACACAAACGAGTGTTGAAAATCAATATGGACGAGTATTAACAAAGAAATGATCAACACAGACGAGTGTTGAAAATCAATACGGACGAGTATTGACAAAGAAATGATTAACACGGACGAGTGTTGAAAATCAATACGGACGAGTATTGACAAAGAAGTGAATAACACGGACGAGTATTGACAAAGAAATGATTAACACGGACGAGTGTTGAAAATCAATACGGACGAGTATTGACAAAGAAATGATTAACACGGACGAGTGTTGAAAATCAATACGGACGAGTATTGACAAAGAAATGATTAACACGGACGAGTTTTGAAAATCAATACGGACGAGTATTGACAAAGAAATGATTAACACGGACGAGTGTTGAAAATCAATACGGACGAGTATTGACAAAGAAATGATTAACACGGACGAGTGTTGAAAATCAATACGGACGAGTATTGACAAAGAAATGATTAACACGGACGAGTGTTGAAAATCAATACGGACGAGTATTGACAAAAAAATGATTAACACGGACGAGTGTTGAAAATCAATACGGACGAGTATTGACAAAGGAATGATTAACACGGACGAGTGTTGAAAATCAATACGGACGAGTATTGACAAAGAAATGATTAACACGGACGAGTGTTGAAAATCAATACGGACGAGTATTGACAAAGAAATGATTAACACGGACGAGTGTTGAAAATCAATACGGACGAGTATTGACAAAGAAATGATTAACACGGACGAGTGTTGAAAATCAATACGGACGAGTATTGACAAAGAAATGATTAACACGGACGAGTGTTGAAAATCAATACGGACGAGTATTGACAAAGAAATGATTAACACGGACGAGTGTTGAAAATCAATACGGACGAGTATTGACAAAGAAATGATTAACACGGACGAGTGTTGAAAATCAATACGGACGAGTATTGACAAAAATGATTAACACGGACGAGTGTTGAAAATCAATACGGACGAGTATTGACAAAGAAATGATTAACACGGACGAGTGTTGAAAATCAATACGGACGAGTATTGACAAAGAAATGATTAACACGGACGAGTGTTGAAAATCAATACGGACGAGTATTGACAAAGAAATGATTAACACGGACGAGTGTTGAAAATCAATACGGACGAGTATTGACAAAGAAATGATTAACACGGACGAGTGTTGAAAATCAATACGGACGAGTATTGACAAAGAAATGATTAACACGGACGAGTGTTGAAAATCAATACGGACGAGTATTGACAAAGAAATGATTAACACGGACGAGTGTTGAAAATCAATACGGACGAGTATTGACAAAGAATGATTAACACGGACGAGTGTTGAAAATCAATACGGACGAGTATTGACAAAAAATGATTAACACGGACGAGTGTTGAAAATCAATACGGACGAGTATTGACAAAGAAATGATTAACACGGACGAGTGTTGAAAATCAATACGGACGAGTATTGACAAAGAAATGATTAACACGGACGAGTTTGAAAATCAATACGGACGAGTATTGACAAAGAAATGATTAACACGGACGAGTGTTGAAAATCAATACGGACGAGTATTGACAAAGAAATGATTAACACGGACGAGTGTTGAAAATCAATACGGACGAGTATTGACAAAGAAATGATTAACACGGACGAGTGTTGAAAATCAATACGGACGAGTATTGACAAAGGAATGATTAACACGGACGAGTGTTGAAAATCAATACGGACGAGTATTGACAAAGGAATGATTAACACGGACGAGTGTTGAAAATCAATACGGACGAGTATTGACAAAGAAATGATTAACACAAACGAGTGTTGAAAATCAATACGGACGAGTATTGACAAAGAAATGATTAACACGGACGAGTGTTGAAAATCAATACGGACGAGTATTGACAAAGAAATGATTAACACGGACGAGTGTTGAAAATCAATACGGACGAGTATTGACAAAGAAATGATTAACACGGACGAGTGTTGAAAATCAATACGGATGAGTATTGACAAAGAAATGATTAACACGGACGAGTGTTGAAAATCAATACGGACGAGTATTGACAAAGCAATGATTAACACAAACGAGTGTTGAAAATCAATATGGACGAGTATTGACAAAGAAATGATTAACACAGACGAGTGTTGAAAATCAATACGGACGAGTATTGACAAAGAAATGATTAACACGGACGAGTGTTGAAAATCAATACGGACGAGTATTGACAAAGAAGTGATTAACACGGACGAGTATTGAAAATCAATACGGATGAGTATTGACAAAAAATGATTAACACGGACGAGTGTTGAAAATCAATACGGACGAGTATTGACAAAGGAATGATTAACACGGACGAGTTTGAAAATCAATACGGACGAGTATTGACAAAGAAATGATTAACACGGACGAGTGTTGAAAATCAATACGGACGAGTATTGACAAAGAAATGATTAACACGGACGAGTGTTGAAAATCAATACGGACGAGTATTGACAAAGAAATGATTAACACGGACGAGTGTTGAAAATCAATACGGACGAGTATTGACAAAGAATGATTAACACGGACGAGTGTTGAAAATCAATACGGACGAGTATTGACAAAGGAATGATTAACACGGACGAGTGTTGAAAATCAATACGGACGAGTATTGACAAAGCAATGATTAACACAAACGAGTGTTGAAAATCAATACGGACGAGTATTAACAAAGAAATGATTAACACGGACGAGTGTTGAAAATCAATACGGACGAGTATTGACAAAGAAATGATTAACACGGACGAGTGTTGAAAATCAATACGGACGAGTATTGACAAAGAAATGATTAACACGGACGAGTGTTGAAAATCAATACGGATGAGTATTGACAAAGAAATGATTAACACGGACGAGTGTTGAAAATCAATACGGACGAGTATTGACAAAGAAATGATTAACACAACGAGTGTTGAAAATCAATACGGACGAGTATTGACAAAGAAATGATTAACACAGACGAGTGTTGAAAATCAATACGGACGAGTATTGACAAAGAAATGATTAACACGGACGAGTGTTGAAAATCAATACGGACGAGTATTGACAAAGAAGTGATTAACACGGACGAGTATTAAAAATCAATACGGATGAGTATTGACAAAAAATGATTAACACGGACGAGTGTTGAAAATCAATACGGACGAGTATTGACAAAGAATGATTAACACGGACGAGTGTTGAAAATCAATACGGACGAGTATTGACAAAGAAATGATTAACACGGACGAGTGTTGAAAATCAATACGGACGAGTATTGACAAAGAAATGATTAACACGGACGAGTGTTGAAAATCAATACGGACGAGTATTGACAAAGAAATGATTAACACGGACGAGTGTTGAAAATCAATACGGACGAGTATTGACAAAGAAATGATTAACACGGACGAGTGTTGAAAATCAATACGGATGAGTATTGACAAAGAAATGATTAACACGGACGAGTGTTGAAAATCAATACGGACGAGTATTGACAAAGCAATGATTAACACAAACGAGTGTTGAAAATCAATACGGACGAGTATTAACAAAGAAATGATTAACACAGACGAGTGTTGAAAATCAATACGGACGAGTATTGACAAAGAAATGATTAACACGGACGAGTGTTGAAAATCAATACGGACGAGTATTGACAAAGAAGTGATTAACACGGACGAGTATTAAAAATCAATACGGATGAGTATTGACAAAAAAATGATTAACACGGACGAGTGTTGAAAATCAATACGGACGAGTATTGACAAAGGAATGATTAACACGGACGAGTTTTGAAAATCAATACGGACGAGTATTGACAAAGAAATGATTAACACGGACGAGTGTTGAAAATCAATACGGACGAGTATTGACAAAGAAATGATTAACACGGACGAGTGTTGAAAATCAATACGGACGAGTATTGACAAAGAAATGATTAACACGGACGAGTGTTGAAAATCAATATAGACGAGTATTGACAAAGAATGATTAACACGGACTAGTGTTGAAAATCAATACGGATGAGTATTGACAAAGGAATGATTAACACGGACGAGTGTTGAAAATCAATACGGACGAGTATTGACAAAGCAATGATTAACACAAACGAGTGTTGAAAATCAATATGGACGAGTATTAACAAAGAAATGATTAACACGGACGAGTGTTGAAAATCAATACGGACGAGTATTGACAAAGAAATGATTAACACAGACGAGTGTTGAAAATCAATACGGACGAGTATTGACAAAGAAATGATTAACACGGACGAGTATTGAAAATCAATACGGATGAGTATTGACAAAGAAATGATTAACACGGACGAGTGTTGAAAATCAATACGGACGAGTATTGACAAAGCAATGATTAACACAAACGAGTGTTGAAAATCAATATGGACGAGTATTAACAAAGAAATGATTAACACAGACGAGTGTTGAAAATCAATACGGACGAGTATTGACAAAGAAATGATTAACACGGACGAGTGTTGAAAATCAATAAGGACGAGTATTGACAAAAAATGATTAACACGGACGAGTGTTGAAAATCAATACGGATGAGTATTGACAAAGAAATGATTAACACGGACGAGTGTTGAAAATCAATACGGACGAGTATTGACAAAGGAATGATTAACACGGACGAGTTTTGAAAATCAATACGGACGAGTATTGACAAAGAAATGATTAACATGGACGAGTGTTGAAAATCAATACGGACGAGTATTGACAAAGAAATGATTAACACGGACGAGTGTTGAAAATCAATACGGACGAGTATTGACAAAGAAATGATTAACACGGACGAGTGTTGAAAATCAATACGGACGAGTATTGACAAAGGAATGATTAACACGGACGAGTGTTGAAAATCAATATGGATGAGTATTGACAAAGGAATGATTAACACGGACGAGTGTTGAAAATCAATACGGACGAGTATTGACAAAGCAATGATTAACACAAACGAGTGTTGAAAATCAATATGGACGAGTATTAACAAAGAAATGATTAACACAGACGAGTGTTGAAAATCAATACGGACGAGTATTGACAAAGAAATGATTAACACGGACGAGTGTTGAAAATCAATACGGACGAGTATTGACAAAGAAATGATTAACACGGACGAGTGTTGAAAATCAATACGGACGAGTATTGACAAAGAAATGATTAACACGGACGAGTGTTGAAAATCAATACGGACGAGTATTGACAAAGAAATGATTAACACGGACGAGTTTTGAAAATCAATACGGATGAGTATTGACAAAGAAATGATTAACACGGACGAGTGTTGAAAATCAATACGGACGAGTATTGACAAAGAAATGATTAACACGGACGAGTGTTGAAAATCAATACGGACGAGTATTGACAAAGAAATGATTAACACGGACGAGTGTTGAAAATCAATACGGATGAGTATTGACAAAAAATGATTAACACGGACGAGTGTTGAAAATCAATACGGACGAGTATTGACAAAGGAATGATTAACACGGACGAGTGTTGAAAATCAATACGGACGAGTATTGACAAAGAATGATTAACACGGACGAGTGTTGAAAATCAATACGGACGAGTATTGACAAAGAAATGATTAACACGGACGAGTGTTGAAAATCAATACGGACGAGTATTGACAAAGAAATGATTAACACGGACGAGTGTTGAAAATCAATACGGACGAGTATTGACAAAGAAATGATTAACACGGACGAGTGTTGAAAATCAATACGGACGAGTATTGACAAAGAAATGATTAACACGGACGAGTGTTGAAAATCAATACGGACGAGTATTGACAAAGAAATGATTAACACGGACGAGTGTTGAAAATCAATACGGACGAGTATTGACAAAAAATGATTAACACGGACGAGTGTTGAAAATCAATACGGACGAGTATTGACAAAGAAATGATTAACACGGACGAGTGTTGAAAATCAATACGGACGAGTATTGACAAAGGAATGATTAACACGGACGAGTGTTGAAAATCAATACGGACGAGTATTGACAAAGAAATGATTAACACGGACGAGTGTTGAAAATCAATACGGACGAGTATTGACAAAGAAATGATTAACACGGACGAGTGTTGAAAATCAATACGGACGAGTATTGACAAAGAAATGATTAACACGGACGAGTGTTGAAAATCAATACGGACGAGTATTGACAAAGAAATGATTAACACGGACGAGTGTTGAAAATCAATACGGACGAGTATTGACAAAGGAATGATTAACACGGACGAGTGTTGAAAATCAATACGGACGAGTATTGACAAAAAATGATTAACACGGACGAGTGTTGAAAATCAATACGGACGAGTATTGACAAAGAAATGATTAACACGGACGAGTGTTGAAAATCAATACGGACGAGTATTGACAAAGAATGATTAACACGGACGAGTGTTGAAAATCAATACGGACGAGTATTGACAAAGAAATGATTAACACGGACGAGTGTTGAAAATCAATACGGACGAGTATTGACAAAGAAATGATTAACACGGACGAGTGTTGAAAATCAATACGGACGAGTATTGACAAAGAAATGATTAACACGGACGAGTGTTGAAAATCAATACGGACGAGTATTGACAAAGGAATGATTAACACGGACGAGTGTTGAAAATCAATACGGACGAGTATTGACAAAGAAATGATTAACACGGACGAGTGTTGAAAATCAATACGGACGAGTATTGACAAAGAATGATTAACACAGACGAGTGTTGAAAATCAATATGGACGAGTATTGACAAAGAAATGATTAACACAGACGAGTGTTGAAAATCAATACGGACGAGTATTGACAAAGAAATGATTAACACGGACGAGTGTTGAAAATCAATACGGACGAGTATTGACAAAGAAATGATTAACACGGACGAGTATTGAAAATCAATACGGATGAGTATTGACAAAGAAATGATTAACACGGACGAGTGTTGAAAATCAATACGGACGAGTATTGACAAAGCAATGATTAACACGGACGAGTGTTGAAAATCAATACGGACGAGTATTGACAAAGAAATGATTAACACAGACGAGTGTTGAAAATCAATACGGACGAGTATTGACAAAGAAATGATTAACACGGACGAGTGTTGAAAATCAATACGGACGAGTATTGACAAAGAAGTGATTAACACGGACGAGTATAAAAATCAATACGGATGAGTATTGACAAAAAAATGATTAACACGGACGAGTGTTGAAAATCAATACGGACGAGTATTGACAAAGGAATGATTAACACGGACGAGTGTTGAAAATCAATACGGACGAGTATTGACAAAGAAATGATTAACACGGACGAGTGTTGAAAATCAATACGGACGAGTATTGACAAAGAAATGATTAACACGGACGAGTGTTGAAAATCAATACGGACGAGTATTGACAAAGAAATGATTAACACGGACGAGTGTTGAAAATCAATACGGACGAGTATTGACAAAGGAATGATTAACACGGACGAGTGTTGAAAATCAATATGGATGAGTATTGACAAAGGAATGATTAACACGGACGAGTGTTGAAAATCAATACGGACGAGTATTGACAAAGCAATGATTAACACAGACGAGTGTTGAAAATCAATATGGACGAGTATTGACAAAGAAATGATTAACACGGACGAGTGTTGAAAATCAATACGGACGAGTATTGACAAAGAAATGATTAACACGGACGAGTGTTGAAAATCAATACGGACGAGTATTGACAAAGAAATGATTAACACGGACGAGTATTGAAAATCAATACGGATGAGTATTGACAAAGAAATGATTAACACGGACGAGTGTTGAAAATCAATACGGACGAGTATTGACAAAGAATGATTAACACAACGAGTGTTGAAAATCAATACGGACGAGTATTGACAAAGAAATGATTAACACAGACGAGTGTTGAAAATCAATACGGACGAGTATTGACAAAGAAATGATTAACACGGACGAGTGTTGAAAATCAATACGGACGAGTATTGACAAAGAAGTGATTAACACGGACGAGTATTAAAATCAATACGGACGAGTATTGACAAAAAAATGATTAACACGGACGAGTGTTGAAAATCAATACGGACGAGTATTGACAAAGAAATGATTAACACGGACGAGTGTTGAAAATCAATACGGACGAGTATTGACAAAGAAATGATTAACATGGACGAGTGTTGAAAATCAATACGGACGAGTATTGACAAAGAAATGATTAACACAGACGAGTGTTGAAAATCAATACGGACGAGTATTGACAAAGAAATGATTAACACGGACGAGTGTTGAAAATCAATACGGACGAGTATTGACAAAGAAATGATTAACACGGACGAGTGTTGAAAATCAATACGGACGAGTATTGACAAAGAAATGATTAACACGGACGAGTGTTGAAAATCAATACGGACGAGTATTGACAAAGAAATGATTAACACAAACGAGTGTTGAAAATCAATATGGACGAGTATTGACAAAGAAATGATTAACACGACGAGTGTTGAAAATCAATACGGACGAGTATTGACAAAGAAATGATTAACACGACGAGTGTTGAAAATCAATACGGACGAGTATTGACAAAGAATGATTAACACGGACGAGTTTGAAAATCAATACGGATGAGTATTGACAAAAAATGATTAACACGGACGAGTGTTGAAAATCAATACGGACGAGTATTGACAAAGGAATGATTAACACGGACGAGTATTGGAAATCAATACGGACGAGTATTGACAAAGAAATGATTAACATGGACGAGTGTTGAAAATCAATACGGACGAGTATTGACAAAGAAATGATTAACACGGACGAGTGTTGAAAATCAATACGGACGAGTATTGACAAAGAAATGATTAACACGGACGAGTGTTGAAAATCAATATAGACGAGTATTGACAAAGGAATGATTAACACGGACGAGTGTTGAAAATCAATATGGATGAGTATTGACAAAGAAATGATTAACACGGACGAGTGTTGAAAATCAATACGGACGAGTATTGACAAAGAATGATTAACACGGACGAGTGTTGAAAATCAATACGGACGAGTATTGACAAAGAAATGATTAACACGGACGAGTGTTGAAAATCAATACGGACGAGTATTGACAAAGAAATGATTAACACAGACGAGTGTTGAAAATCAATACGGACGAGTATTGACAAAGAAATGATAACACGGACGAGTGTTGAAAATCAATACGGACGAGTATTGACAAAGAAATGATTAACACGGACGAGTGTTGAAAATCAATACGGACGAGTATTGACAAAGAAATGATTAACACGGACGAGTGTTGAAAATCAATAGGATGAGTATTGACAAAGAAATGATTAACACAGACGAGTGTTGAAAATCAATACGGACGAGTATTGACAAAGAAATGATTAACAAAGACGAGTGTTGAAAATCAATACGGACGAGTATTGACAAAGAAATGATTAACACGGACGAGTATTGAAAATCAATACGGACGAGTATTGACAAAGAATGTTAACACGGACGAGTGTTGAAAATCAATACGGACGAGTATTGACAAAGAAATGATTAACAAGGA
>NW_026113216.1:0-34726 GCF_024323335.1 Lathyrus oleraceus | reverse complement strand
TTGTGAATGATGAAAATGTTGTTGTTAAAACATGAAATTTGATTGAATTGTGTGAATGATGAAAATGTTGTTGTTAAACCTATGAAATTTGATTGAATTGTGAATGATGAAAATGTTGTTGTTAAACCTATGAAATTTGATTGAATTGTGTGAATGATGAAAATGTTGTTGTTAAACCTATGAAATTTGATTGAATTGTGTGAATGATGAAAATGTTGTTGTTAAACCTATGAAATTTGATTGAATTGTGTGAATATGAAAATGTTGTTGTTAAACCTATGAAATGATTGAATTGTGTGAATGATGAAAATGTTGTTGTTAAACCTATGAAATTTGATTGAATTGTGTGATGATGAAATGTTGTTGTTAAACCCATGAAATTTGATTGAATTGTGTGAATGATGAAAATGTTGATGTTAAACCTATGAAATTTGATTGAATTGTGTGAATGATGAAGAAAATGTTGTTGTTAACCTATGAAATTTGATTGAATTGTGTGAATGATGAAAATGTGTTGTTAAACCCATGAAATTTGATTGAATTGTGTGAATGATGAAAATGTTTGTTAAACCTATGAAATTTGATTGAATTGTGTGAATGATGAAAATGTTGTGTTAAACCTATGAATTTGATTGAATTGTGTGAATGATGAAAATGTTGTTGTTAAACCCATGAAATTTGATTGAATTGTGTGAATGATGAAAATGTTGTTGTTAAACCTATGAATTTGATTGAATTGTGTGAATAATGAAAATGTTGTTTTAAACCTATGAAATTGATTGAATTGTGTGAATGATGAAAATGTTGTTGTTAAACCTATGAAATTTGATTGAATTGTGTGAATGATGAAAACGTTGATGTTAAACCTATGAAATTTGATTGAATTGTGTGAATGATGAAAATGTTGTTGTTAAACCTATGAAATTTGATTGAATTGTGTGAATGATGAAATGTTGTTGTTAAACCTATGAAATTTGATTGAATGTGTGATGATGAAAAATTGGTTGTTAAACCCATGAAATTTGATTGAATTGTGTGAATGATGAAATGTTGTTGTTAAACCTATGAAATTTGATTGAATTGTGTGAATGATGAAAAATTGTTGTTAACCCTATGAAATTTGATTGAATTGTGTGAATGATGAAAATGTTGTTGTTAAACCTATGAAATTTGATTGAATTGTGTGATGAAGATGAAAATGTTGTTGTAAACCTATGAAATTTGATTGAATTGTGTGAATGATGAAATGTGTTGTTAAACCCATGAAATTTGATTGAATTGTGTGAATGATGAAAAGTTGTTGTTAAACCTATGAAATTTGATTGAATTGTGTGAATGATGAAAATGTTGTTGTTAAACCTATGAAATTTGATTGAATTGTGTGAATGATGAAAATGTTGTTGTTAAACCTATGAAATTTGATTGAATTGTGTGAATGATGAAAATGTTGATGTTAAACCTATGAAATTTGATTGAATTGTGTGAATATGAAAAAAATGTGTTGTTAAACCTATGAAATTGATTGAATTGTGTGAATGATGAAAATGTTGTTGTTAAACCTATGAAATTTGATTGAATTGTGTGAATGATGAAAATGTGTTGTTAAACCATGAAATTTGATTGAATTGTGTGAATGATGAAAATGTTGTGTTAAACCTATGAAATTTGATTGAATTGTGTGAATGATGAAATGTTGTTGTTAAACCTATGAAATTTGATGAATTGTGTGAATGATGAAATGTTGTTGTTAAACCCATGAAATTGATTGAATTGTGTGAATGATGAAAATGTTGTTGTTAAACCTATGAAATTTGATTGAATTGTGTGAATGATGAAAATGTTGTTGTTAAACCTATGAAATTTGATTGAATGTGTGAATGATGAAAATGTTGTTGTTAAACCCATGAAATTTGATTGAATTGTGTGAATGATGAAATGTTGTTGTTAAACCTATGAAATTTGATTGAATTGTGTGAATGATGAAAAAATGTTGTTAAACCTATGAAATTTGATTGAATTGTGTGAATGATGAAAATGTTGTTGTTAAACCTATGAAATTTGATTGAATTGTGTGAATGATGAAAATGTTGTTGTTAAACCCATGAAATTTGATTGAATTGTGTGAATGATGAAAATGTTGATGTTAAACCTATGAAATTTGATTGAATTGTGTGAATGATGAAAATGTTGTTGTTAAACCTATGAAATTTGATTGAATTGTGAATGATGAAAATGTTGTTGTTAAACCTATGAAATTTGATTGAATTGTGTGAATGATGAAAATGTTGTTGTTAAACCTATGAAATTTGATTGAATTGTGTGAATGATGAAAAAGTTGTTGTTAAACCTATGAAATTTGATTGAATTGTGTGAATGATGAAAATGTTGTTGTTAAACCTATGAAATTTGATTGAATTGTGTGAATGATGAAAAGTGTTGTTTAAACCCATGAAATTGATTGAATTGTGTGAATGATGAAAATGTTGTTGTTAAACCTATGAAATTGATTGAATTGTGTGAATGATGAAAAATGTTGTTGTTAAACCTATGAAATTTGATTGAATTGTGTGAATGATGAAAATGTTGTTGTTAAACCCATGAATGAATAGGACGAGATTTGATTGAATTGTGTGAATGATGAAAATGTTGTTGTTAAACCTATGAAATTTGATTGTTGTGTGAATGATGAAAATGTTGTTGTTAAACCCATGAAATTTGATTGAATTGTGTGAATGATGAAAATGTTGTTGTTAAACCCATGAAATTTGATTGAATTGTGTGAATGATGAAATGTTGTTGTTAAACCTATGAAATTTGATTGAATTGGTGAATGATGAAAATGTTGTTGTTAAACCCATGAATTTGATTGAATTGTGTGAATGATGAAAATGTTGTTGTTAAACCTATGAAATTTGATTGAATTGTGTGAATGATGAAAATGTTGATGTTAAACCTATGAAATTTGATTGAATTGTGAATGATGAAAATGTTGTTGTTAAACCTATGAAATTGATTGAATTGTGTGAATGATGAAAATGTTGTTGTTAAACCTATGAAATTTGATTGAATTGTGTGAATGATGAAAAGTTGTTGTTAAACCTATGAAATTTGATTGAATTGTGTGAATGATGAAAATGTTGTTGTTAAACCTATGAAATTTGATTGAATTGTGTGAATGATGAAAATGGTTGTTAAACCCATGAAATTTGATTGAATTGTGTGAATGATGAAAATGTTGTTGTTAAACCTATGAAATTGATTGAATTGTGTGAATGATGAAGAAAATGTTGTTGTTAAACTATGAAATTTGATTGAATTGTGTGAATGATGAAAATGTTGTTGTTAACCCATGAAATTTGATTGAATTGTGTGAATGATGAAAATGTTGTTGTTAACCATGAAATTTGATTGAATTGTGTGAATGATGAAAATGTTGTTGTTAAACCCATGAAATTTGATTGATTGTGTGAATGATGAAAATGTTGTTGTTAAACCCATGAAATTTGATTGAATTGTGTGAATGATGAAAATGTTGTTGTTAAACCTATGAAATTGATTGAATGTGTGAATGATGAAAATGTTGTTGTTAAACCTATGAAATTTGATTGAATTGTGTGAATGATGAAAATGTTGTTGTTAAACCCATGAAATTTGATTGAATTGTGTGAATGATGAAAATGTGTTGTTAAACCATGAAATTTGATTGAATTGTGTGAATGATGAAATGTTGTGTTAAACCTATGAAATTTGATTGAATTGTGTGTGTGATGATGAAAATGTTGTTGTTAAACCTATGAAATTTGATTGAATTGTGTGAATGATGAAAATGTTGTTGTTAAACCTATGAAATTTGATTGAATTGTGTGAATGATGAAAATGTTGTTGTTAAACCTATGAAATTTGATTGAATTGTGTGAATGATGAAAATGTTGTTGTTAAACCTATGAAATTTGATTGAATTGTGTGAATGATGAAATGTTGTTGTTAAACCTATGAAATTTGATTGAATTGTGTGAATGATGAAAAAATGTTGTTGTTAAACCTATGAAATTTGATTGAATTGTGTGAATGATGAAAATGTTGTGTTAAACCTATGAAATTTGATTGAATTGTGTGAATGATGAAATTTGTTGTTAAACCATGAAATTTGATTGAATTGTGTGAATGATGAAAATGTTGTTGTTAAACCTATGAAATTTGATTGAATTGTGTGAATGATGAAAATGTTGTTGTTAAACCATGAAATTTGATTGAATTGTGTGAATGATGAAATGTTGTTGTTAAACCTATGAAATTTGATTGAATTGTGTGAATGATGAAAATGTTGTTGTTAAACCTATGAAATTTGATTGAATTGTGTGAATGATGAAAATGTTGATTAAACCTATGAAATTTGATTGAATGTGTGAATGATGAAAATGTTGTTGTTAAACCTATGAAATTTGATTGAATTGTGAATGATGAAAATGTTGTTGTTAAACATGAAATTTGATTGAATTGTGTGAATGATGAAAAAAATGTTGTTAAACCTATGAAATTTGATTGAATTGTGTGAATGATGAAAATGTTGTTGTTAAACCTATGAAATTTGATTGAATTTGTGAATGATGAAAATGTGTTGTTAAACCCATGAAATTTGATTGAATTGTGTGAATGATGAAAATGTTGATGTTAAACCTATGAAATTTGATTGAATTGTGTGAATGATGAAAATGTTGTTGTTAAACCTATGAAATTTGATTGAATTGTGTGAATGATGAAAATGTTGTTGTTAAACCTATGAAATTTGATTGAATTGTGTGAATGATGAAAATGTTGATGTTAAACCTATGAAATTTGATTGAATTGTGTGAATATGAAAAAAATGTTGTTAAACCTATGAAATTTGATTGAATTGTGTGAATGATGAAGATGTTGTTGTTAAACCTATGAAATTTGATTGAATTGTGTGATGATGAAAATGTGGTTGTTAAACCCATGAAATTTGATTGAATTGTGTGAATAATGAAAATGTTGTTGTTAAACCTATGAAATTTGATTGAATTGTGTGAATGATGAAAATGTTGTTGTTAAACCTATGAAATTTGATTGAATTGTGTGAATGATGAAAATGTTGTTGTTAAACCCATGAAATTTGATTGAATTGTGTGAATGATGAAAATGTTGTTGTTAAACCTATGAAATTTGATTGAATTGTGTGAATGATGAAAATGTTGTTGTTAAACCCATGAAATTTGATTGAATTGTGTGAATGATGAAAATGTTGTTGTTAAACCCATGAAATTTGATTGAATTGTGTGAATGATGAAAATGTTGTTGTTAAACCTATGAAATTTGATTGAATTGTGTGAATGATGAAAATGTTGATTTTAAACCTATGAAATTTGATTGAATTGTGTGAATGATGAAGATGTTGTTGTTAAACCTATGAAATTTGATTGAATTGTGTGAATGATGAAAACGTTGATGTTAAACCTATGAAATTTGATTGAATTGTGCGAATAATGAAAAAAAAGTTGTTTAAACCTATGAAATTTGATTGAATTGTGTGAATGATGAAGATGTTGTTGTTAAACCTATGAAATTTGATTGAATTTGTGAATGATGAAAATGTTGTTGTTAAACCCATGAAATTTGATTGAATTGTGTGAATGATGAAAATGTTGTTGTTAAACCATGAAATTTGATTGAATTGTGTGAATGATGAAAATGTTGTTGTTAAACCTATGAAATTGATTGAATGTGTGTGAATGAAGAAAATGTTGTTGTTAAACCTATGAAATTTGATTGAATTGTGTGAATGATGAAAATGTTGTTGTTAAACCCATGAAATTTGATTGAATTGTGTGAATGATGAAAATGTTGTTGTTAAACCCATGAAATTTGATTGAATTGTGTGAATAATGAAAATGTTGTTGTTAAACCTATGAAATTTGATTGAATTGTGTGAATGATGAAAATGTTGTTGTTAAACCCATGAACTTTGATTGAATTGTGTGAATGATGAAAACGTTGATGTTAAACCTATGAAATTTGATTGAATTGTGTGAATAATGAAAATGTTGATGTTAAACCTATGAAATTTGATTGAATTGTGTGAATGATGAAAATGTTGTTGTTAAACCTATGAAATTTGATTGAATTGTGTGAATGATGAAAACGTTGATGTTAAACCTATGAAATTTGATTGAATTGTGTGAATGATGAAAAAATGTTGTTGTTAAACCTATGAAATTTGATTGAATTGTGTGAATGATGAAAATGTTGTTGTTAAACCTATGAAATTTGATTGAATTGTGTGATGATGAAAATGTTGTTGTTAAACCCATGAAATTTGATTGAATTGTGTGAATGATGAAAATGTTGTTGTTAAACCTATGAAATTTGATTGAATTGTGTGAATGATGAAATGTTGTTGTTAAACCCATGAAATTTGATTGAATTGTGTGAATGATGAAAATGTTGTTGTTAAACCTATGAAATTTGATTGAATTGTGTGTGATGATGAAAATGTTGTTGTTAAACCTATGAAATTTGATTGAATTGTGTGAATGATGAAAATGTTGTTGTTAAACCCATGAATTTGATTGAATGTGTGAATGATGAAAATGTTGTTGTTAAACCTATGAAATTTGATTGAATTGTGTGAATGATGAAAATGTTGATGTTAAACCTATGAAATTTTATTCAATTGTGTGAATGATGAAAATGTTGTTGTTAAACCTATGAAGATTGATTGAATTGTGTGAATGATGAAAACGTTGATGTTAAACCTATGAAATTTGATTGAATTGTGTGAATGATGAAAAATGTTGTGTTAAACCTATGAAATTTGATTGAATTGTGTGAATGATGAAAATGTTGTTGTTAAACCTATGAAATTTGATTGAATTGTGTGTGATGATGAAAATGTTGTTGTTAAACCATGAAATTTGATTGAATTGTGTGAATGATGAAAATGTTGTTGTTAAACCTATGAAATTTGATTGAATTGTGTGAATGATGAAAATGTTGTTGTTAAACCTATGAATTTGATTGAATTGTGTGAATGATGAAAATGTTGTTGTTAAACCCATGAAATTTGATTGAATTGTGTGAATGATGAAAATGTTGTTGTTAAACCTATGAAATTTGATTGAATTGTGTGAATGATGAAAATGTTGTTTTAAACCTATGAAATTTGATTGAATTGTGTGAATGATGAAAATGTTGTTGTTAAACCTATGAAATTTGATTGAATTGTGTGAATGATGAAAATGTTGTTGTTAAACCTATGAAATTTGATTGAATTGTGTGAATGATGAAAAATGTTGTTAAACCTATGAATTTGATTGAATTGTGTGAATGATGAAAATGTTGTTGTTAAACCTATGAAATTTGATTGAATTGTGAATGATGAAAATGTTGTTTAAACCCATGAAATTTGATTGAATTGTGTGAATGATGAAAATGTTGTTGTTAAACCTATGAAATTTGATTGAATTGTGTGAATGATGAAAATGTTGTTGTTAAACCTATGAAATTTGATTGAATTGTGTGAATGATGAAAATGTTGTTGTTAAACCTATGAAATTTGATTGAATTGTGTGAATGATGAAAATGTTGTTGTTAAACCTATGAAATTTGATTGAATTGTGTGAATGATGAAAAAATGTTGTTAAACCTATGAAATTTGATTGAATTGTGTGAATGATGAAAATGTTGTTGTTAAACCTATGAAATTTGATTGAATTGTGTGAATGATGAAAATGTTGTTGTTAAACCCATGAAATTTGATTGAATTGTGTGAATGATGAAAATGTTGTTGTTAAACCTATGAAATTTGATTGAATTGTGTGAATGATGAAGAAAATGTTGTTGTTAAACCTATGAAATTTGATTGAATTGTGTGAATGATGAAAATGTTGTTGTTAAACCTATGAAATTTGATTGAATTGTGTGAATGATGAAAATGTTGTTGTTAAACCTATGAAATTTGATTGAATTGTGTGAATGATGAAAATGTTGTTGTTAAACCCATGAAATTTGATTGAATTGTGTGAATGATGAAAATGTTGTTGTTAAACCATGAAATTTGATTGAATTGTGTGAATGATGAAAATGTTGTTGTTAAACCTATGAAATTTGATTGAATTGTGTGAATGATGAAAATGTTGTTGTTAAACCTATGAAATTTGATTGAATTGTGAATGATGAAAATGTTGTTGTTAAACCTATGAAATTTGATTGAATTGTGTGAATGATGAAAATGTTGTGTT
The DNA here is from genome assembly GCF_024323335.1 of Lathyrus oleraceus. NCBI lineage: Eukaryota > Viridiplantae > Streptophyta > Magnoliopsida > Fabales > Fabaceae > Lathyrus > Lathyrus oleraceus. The sequence goes on along the minus strand of NW_026113216.1, from coordinate 26,468 downwards.
AAACCTATGAAATTTGATTGAATTGTGTGAATGATGAAAAAATGTTGTTAAACCTATGAAATTTGATTGAATTGTGTGAATGATGAAAATGTTGTTGTTAAACCTATGAAATTTGATTGAATTGTGTGAATGATGAAAATGTTGTTGTTAAACCCATGAAATTTGATTGAATTGTGTGAATGATGAAAATGTTGTTGTTAAACCCATGAAATTTGATTGAATTGTGTGAATGATGAAAATGTTGTTGTTAAACCTATGAAATTTGATTGAATTGTGTGAATGATGAAAATGTTGTTGTTAAACCTATGAAATTTGATTGAATTGTGTGAATGATGAAAATGTTGTTGTTAAACCCATGAAATTTGATTGAATTGTGTGAATGATGAAAATGTTGTTGTTAAACCCATGAAATTTGATTGAATTGTGTGAATGATGAAAATGTTGTTGTTAAACCTATGAAATTTGATTGAATTGTGTGAATGATGAAAATGTTGTTGTTAAACCATGAAATTTGATTGAATTGTGTGAATGATGAAAATGTTGTTGTTAAACCTATGAAATTTGATTGAATTGTGTGAATGATGAAAATGTTGTTGTTAAACCAATGAAATTTGATTGAATTGTGTGAATGAGAAGATGTTGTTGTTAAACCTATGAAATTTGATTGAATTGTGTGAATGATGAAAACGTTGATGTTAAACCTATGAAATTTGATTGAATTGTGCGAATAATGAAAAAAATGTTGTTGTTAAACCTATGAAATTTGATTGAATTGTGTGAATGATGAAGATGTTGTTGTTAAACCTATGCAAATTGATTGATTTGTGTGAATGATGAAGATGTTGTTGTTAAACCCATGAAATTTGATTGAATTGTGTGAATGATGAAAATGTTGTTGTTAAACCTATGAAATTTGATTGAATTGTGTGAATGATGAAAATGTTGTTGTTAAACCCATGAAATTTGATTGAATTGTGTGAATGATGAAAATGTTGTTGTTAAACCTATGAAATTTGATTGAATTGTGTGAATGATGAAAAAATGTTGTTGTTAAACCTATGAAATTTGATTGAATTGTGTGAATGATGAAAATGTTGTTGTTAAACCCATGAAATTTGATTGAATTGTGTGAATGATGAAAATGTTGTTGTTAAACCATGAAATTTGATTGAATTGTGTGAATGATGAAAATGTTGTTGTTAAACCTATGAAATTTGATTGAATTGTGTGAATGATGAAAATGTTGTTGTTAAACCCATGAAATTTGATTGAATTGTGTGAATGATGAAAATGTTGTTGTTAAACCTATGAAATTTGATTGAATTGTGTGAATGATGAAAATGTTGTTGTTAAACCTATGAAATTTGATTGAATTGTGTGAATGATGAAAATGTTGTTGTTAAACCTATGAAATTTGATTGAATTGTGTGAATGATGAAATGTTGTTGTTAAACCTATGAAATTTGATTGAATTGTGTGAATGATGAAAATGTTGTTGTTAAACCTATGAAATTTGATTGAATTGTGTGAATGATGAAAATGTTGTTGTTAAACCTATGAAATTTGATTGAATGTGGTGTGATGAAAATGTTGTTGTTAAACCCATGAAATTTGATTGAATTGTGTGAATGATGAAATGTTGTTGTTAAACCTATGAAATTTGATTGAATTGTGTGAAATGAAGAAAATGTTGTTGTTAAACCTATGAAATTGATTGATTGTGTGAATGATGAAAATGTTGTTGTTAAACCCATGAAATTTGATTGAATTGTGTGAATGATGAAAATGTTGTTGTTAAACCATGAAATTTGATTGAATGTGTGAATGATGAAAATGTTGTTGTTAAACCTATGAAATTTGATTGAATGTGTGAATGATGAAAAGTTGTTTTAAACCTATGAAATTTGATTGAATTGTGTGAATGATGAAAATGTTGTTGTTAAACCCTGAAATTTGATTGAATTGTGTGAATGATGAAAATGTTGTTGTTAAACCTATGAAATTTGATTGAATTGTGTGAATGATGAAAATGTTGTTGTTAAACCTATGAATTTTGTTGAATTGTGTGAATGATGAAAATGTTGTTGTTAAACCCATGAAATTTGATTGAATTGTGTGAATGATGAAATGTTGTTGTTAAACCTATGAAATTTGATTGAATGTGTGATGATGAGAAAATGTTGTTGTTAAACCTATGAAATTTGATTGAATTGTGTGAATGATGAAGAAAATGTTGTTGTTAAACCATGAAATTTGATTGAATTTGTGAATGATGAAAATGTTGTGTTAAACCCATGAAATTTGATTGAATTGTGTGAATGATGAAAATGTTGTTGTTAAACCATGAAATTTGATTGAATTGTGTGAATGATGAAAATGTTGTTGTTAAACCATGAAATTTGATTGAATTGTGTGAATGATGAAAATGTTGTTGTTAAACCATGAAATTTGATTGAATTGTGTGAATGATGAAAATGTTGTTGTTAAACCCATGAAATTTGATTGAATTGTGTGAATGATGAAAATGTTGTTGTTAAACCCATGAAATTTGATTGAATTGTGTGAATGATGAAAATGTTGTTGTTAAACCATGAAATTTGATTGAATTGTGTGAATGATGAAAATGTTGTTGTTAAACCTATGAAATTGATTGAATTGTGTGAATGAAAATGTTGTTTTAAACCTATGAAATTTGATTGAATTGTGTGAATGATGAAAATGTTGTTGTAACCTATGAAATTTGATTGAATTGTGTGAATGATGAAAATGTTGTTGTTAAACCTATGAAATTTGATTGAATTGTGTGAATGATGAAAAAATGTTGTTGTTAAACCTATGAATTTGATTGAATTGTGTGAATGATGAAAATGTTGTTGTTAAACCTATGAAATTTGATTGAATTGTGTGAATGATGAAAATGTTGTTGTTAAACCCATGAAATTGATTGAATTGTGTGAATGATGAAAATGTTGTTGTTAAACCCATGAAATTGATTGAATTGTGTGAATGATGAAAATGTTGTGTTAAACCTATGAAATTGATTGAATGTGTTGAGAATGAAAAATGTTGTTGTTAAACCTATGAAATTTGATTGAATTGTGTGAATGATGAAAATGTTGTTGTTAAACCCATGAAATTTGATTGAATTGTGGAATGATGAAAATGTTGTTGTTAAACCATGAAATTTGATTGAATTGTGTGAATAATGAAAATGTTGTTGTTAAACCTATGAAATTTGATTGAATTGTGTGAATGATGAAAATGTTGTTGTTAAACCCATGAAATTTGATTGAATTGTGTGAATGATGAAAATGTTGTTGTTAAACCTATGAAATTTGATTGAATTGTGTGAATGATGAAAATGTTGTTGTTAAACCTATGAAATTTGATTGAATTGTGTGAATGATGAAAATGTTGTTGTTAAACCTATGAAATTTGATTGAATTGTGTGAATGATGAAAACGTGTTGTTGTTAAACCTATGAAATTTGATTGAATTGTGTGAATGATGAAAAAAATGTGTTGTTAAACCTATGAAATTTGATTGAATTGTGTGAATGATGAAAATGTTGTGTTAAACCTATGAAATTTGATTGAATTGTGTGAATGATGAAAATGTTGTTGTTAAACCATGAAATTTGATTGAATTGTGTGAATGATGAAAATGTTGTGTTAAACCTATGAAATTTGATTGAATTGTGTGAATGATGAAATGTTGTTGTTAAACCATGAAATTTGATTGAATTGTGTGAATGATGAAAATGTTGTTGTTAAACCTATGAAATTTGATTGAATTGTGTGAATGATGAAGAAAATGTTGTGTTAAACCTATGAAATTTGATTGAATTGTGTGAATGATGAAAATGTTGTTGTTAAACCCATGAAATTTGATTGAATTGTGTGAATGATGAAATGTTGTTGTTAAAACCATGAAATTTGATTGAATTGTGTGAATGATGAAAATGTTGTTGTTAAACCTATGAAATTTGATTGAATTGTGTGAATGATGAAAATGTTGTTGTTAAACCCATGAATTTGATTGAATTGTGTGAATGATGAAAATGTTGATGTTAAACCTATGAAATTTGATTGAATTGTGTGAATGATGAAAATGTTGTTGTTAAACCTATGAAATTTGATTGAATTGTGTGAATGATGAAAATGTTGTTGTTAAACCTATGAAATTTGATTGAATTGTGTGAATGATGAAAACGTTGATGTTAAACCTATGAAATTTGATTGAATTGTGTGAATGATGAAAAAAATGTTGTGTTAAACCTATGAAATTTGATTGAATTGTGTGAATGATGAAAATGTGTTGTTAAACCTATGAAATTTGATTGAATTGTGTGAATGATGAAAATGTGTTGTTAAACCCATGAAATTGATTGAATTGTGTGAATGATGAAAATGTTGTTGTTAAACCTATGAAATTTGATTGAATTGTGTGAATGATGAAAAATGTTGTTGTTAAACCTATGAATTTGATTGAATTGTGTGAATGATGAAAATGTTGTTGTTAAACCCATGAATTTGATTGAATTTGTGAATGATGAAAATGTGTTGTTAAACCCATGAAATTTGATTGAATTGTGTGAATGATGAAAATGTTGTTGTTAAACCTATGAAATTGATTGAATTGTGTGAATGATGAAAATGTTGTTTAAACCTATGAAATTTGATTGAATTGTGAATGATGAAAATGTTGTTGTTAAACCTATGAAATTTGATTGAATTGTGTGAATGATGAAAAATGTTTGTTTAAACCTATGAAATTTGATTGAATTGTGTGAATGATGAAAATGTTGTTGTTAAACCTATGAAATTTGATTGATTGTGTGAATGATGAAAATGTTGTTGTTAAACCCATGAAATTTGATTGAATTGTGTGAATGATGAAATGTTGTTGTTAAACCTATGAAATTTGATTGAATTGTGTGAATGATGAAGAAAATGTGTTGTTAAACCTATGAAATTTGATTGAATTGTGTGAATGATGAAAATGTTGTGTTAAACCTATGAAATTTGATTGAATTTGTGTGAATGATGAAATGTTGTTGTTAAACCCATGAAATTTGATTGAATTGTGTGAATGATGAAAATGTTGTTGTTAAACCCATGAAATTTGATTGAATTGTGTGAATGATGAAAATGTTGTTGTTAAACCATGAAATTTGATTGAATTGTGTGAATGATGAAAATGTTGTTGTTAAACCTATGAAATTTGATTGAATTGTGTGAATGATGAAAATGTTGTTGTTAAACCTATGAAATTTGATTGAATTGTGTGAATGATGAAATGTTGTTGTTAAACCATGAAATTTGATTGAATTGTGTGAATGATGAAAATGTTGTGTTAAACCTATGAAATTTGATTGAATTGTGTGAATGATGAAAATGTTGTTGTTAAACCTATGAAATTTGATTGAATTGTGTGAATGATGAAAATGTTGTTGTTAAACCTATGAAATTTGATTGAATGTGTGAATGATGAAAATGTTGTTGTTAAACCTATGAAATTTGATTGAATTGTGTGAATGATGAAAATGTGTTGTTAAACCTATGAAATTTGATTGAATTGTGTGAATGATGAAAATGTTGTTGTAAACTATGAAATTTGATTGAATTGTGTGAATGATGAAAATGTTGTTGTTAAACCCATGAAATTGATTGAATTGTGTGAATGATGAAAATGTTGTTGTTAAACCTATGAAATTTGATGAATTGAATTGTGTGAATGATGAAATGTGTTGTTAAACCCATGAAATTTGATTGAATTGTGTGAATGATGAAAATGTTGTTGTTAAACCTATGAAATTTGATTGAATTGTGTGAATGATGAAGAAAATGTTGTTGTTAAACCTATGAAATTTGATTGAATTGTGTGAATGATGAAAATGTTGTTGTTAAACCCATGAAATTTGATTGAATTGTGTGAATGATGAAAATGTTGTTGTTAAACCTATGAAATTGATTGAATTGTGTGAATGATGAAAATGTTGTTGTTAAACCTATGAAATTTGATTGAATTGTGTGAATGATGAAAATGTTGTTGTTAAACCTATGAAATTGATTGAATTGTGTGAATGATGAAAAGTTGTTGTTAAACCTATGAAATTTGATTGAATTGTGTGAATGATGAAAATGTTGTTGTTAAACTATGAAATTTGATTGAATTGTGTGAATGATGAAAATGTTGTTGTTAAACCTATGAAATTTGATTGAATTGTGGAATGATGAAAATGTTGTTGTTAAACCATGAAATTTGATTGAATTGTGTGAATGATGAAAATGTTGTTGTTAAACCTATGAAATTTGATTGAATTGTGTGAATGATGAAAATGTTGTTGTTAAACCTATGAAATTTGATTGAATTGTGTATGATGAAAAGTTGTTGTTAAACCCATGAAATTTGATTGAATTGTGTGAATGATGAAAATGTTGTTGTTAAACCTATGAAATTTGATTGAATTGTGTGAATGATGAAAATGTTGTTGTTAAACCTATGAAATTTGATTGAATTGTGTGAATGATGAAAATGTTGTTGTTAAACCTATGAATTTGATTGAATTGTGTGAATGATGAAAATGTTGTTGTTAAACCTATGAAATTTGATTGAATTGTGTGAATAATGATGAAAATGTTGTTGTTAAACCTATGAAATTTGATTGAATTGTGTGAATGATGAAAATGTTGTTGTTAAACCTATGAAATTTGATTGAATTGTGTGAATGATGAAAATGTTGTTGTTAAACCCATGAAATTTGATTGAATTGTGTGAATGATGAAAATGTTGTTGTTAAACCTATGAAATTTGATTGAATTGTGTGAATGATGAGAAAATGTTGTTGTTAAACCTATGAAATTTGATTGAATTTGTGAATGATGAAAATGTTGTTGTTAAACCATGAAATTTGATTGAATTGTGTGAATGATGAAAATGTTGTTGTTAAACCCATGAAATTTGATTGAATTGTGTGAATGATGAAAATGTTGTTGTTAAACCCATGAAATTTGATTGAATTGTGTGAATGATGAAAATGTTGTTGTTAAACCTATGAAATTTGATTGAATTGTGTGAATGATGAAAATGTTGTTGTTAAACCTATGAAATTTGATTGAATTGTGTGAATGATGAAAATGTTGTTGTTAAACCTATGAAATTTGATTGAATTGTGTGAATGATGAAAATGTTGTTGTTAAACCTATGAAATTTGATTGAATTGTGTGAATGATGAAAATGTTGTTGTTAAACCCATGAAATTTGATTGAATTGTGTGAATGATGAAAATGTTGTTGTTAAACCCATGAAATTTGATTGAATTGTGTGAATGATGAAAATGTTGTTGTTAAACCTATGAAATTTGATTGAATTGTGTGAATGATGAAAATGTTGTTGTTAAACCCATGAAATTTGATTGAATTGTGTGAATAATGAAAATGTTGTTGTTAAACCTATGAAATTTGATTGAATTGTGTGAATAATGAAAAAAATGTTGTTGTTAAACCTATGAAATTTGATTGAATTGTGTGAATGATGAAAATGTTGTTGTTAAACCCATGAAATTTGATTGAATTGTGTGAATGATGAAAATGTGTTGTTAAACCCATGAAATTTGATTGAATTGTGTGAATGATGAAAATGTTGTTGTTAAACCCATGAAATTTGATTGAATTGTGTGAATGATGAAAATGTGTGTTAAACCTATGAAATTTGATTGAATTGTGTGAATGATGAAAATGTTGTGTTAAACCTATGAAATTTGATTGAATTGTGTGAATGATGAAGAAAATGTTGTTGTTAAACCTATGAAATTTGATTGAATTGTGTGAATGATGAAAATGTTGTTGTTAAACCCATGAGATTTGATTGAATTGTGTGAATGATGAAAATGTTGTTGTTAAACCTATGAAATTTGATTGAATTGTGTGAATGATGAAAATGTTGTTGTTAAACCTATGAAATTTGATTGAATTGTGTGAATGATGAAAATGTTGTTGTTAAACCTATGAAATTTGATTGAATTGTGTGAATGATGAAAATGTTGTTGTTAAACCCATGAAATTTGATTGAATTGTGTGAATGATGAAAATGTTGTTGTTAAACCATGAAATTTGATTGAATTGTGTGAATGATGAAATGTTGTTGTTAAACCTATGAAATTTGATTGAATTGTGTGAATGATGAAAATGTTGTTGTTAAACCTATGAAATTTGATTGAATTGTGTGAATGATGAAAATGTTGTGTTAAACCTATGAAATTTGATTGAATTGTGTGAATGATGAAAATGTGTTGTTAAACCATGAAATTTGATTGAATTGTGTGAATGATGAAAATGTTGTTGTTAAAACCATGAAATTTGATTGAATTGTGTGAATGATGAAAATGTTGTTGTTAAACCTATGAAATTTGATTGAATTGTGTGAATGATGAAAATGTTGTTGTAAACCTATGAAATTTGATTGAATGTGTGAATGATGAAAATGTTGTTGTTAAACCTATGAAATTTGATTGAATTGTGTGAATGATGAAAATGTTGATGTTAAACCTATGAAATTTGATTGAATTGTGTGAATGATGAGAAAATGTTGTTGTTAAACCTATGAAATTTGATTGAATTGTGTGAATGATGAAAATGTTGTTGTTAAACCTATGAAATTTGATTGAATTGTGGAATGATGAAAATGTGTTGTTAAACCATGAAATTGATTGAATTGTGTGAATGATGAAATGTTGTTGTTAAACCTATGAAATTTGATTGAATTGTGTGAAATGAAGAAAATGTTGATGTTAAACCTGAAATTTGATTGAATTGTGAATGATGAAAATGTTGTTGTTAAACCCATGAAATTTGATTGATTGTGTGAATGATGAAAATGTTGTTGTTAAACCCATGAAATTGATTGAATTGTGTGAATGATGAAAATGTTGTTGTTAAACCATGAAATTTGATTGAATTGTGTGAATGATGAAAATGTTGTTGTTAAACCATGAATTTGATTGAATTGTGTGAATGATGAAAATGTTGTTGTTAAACCCATGAAATTTGATTGAATTGTGTGAATGATGAAAATGTTGTTGTTAAACCATGAAATTTGATTGAATTGTGTGAATGATGAAAATGTTGTTGTTAAACCTATGAATTTGATTGAATTGTGTGAATGATGAAAATGTTGTTGTTAAACCTATGAAATTTGATTGAATTGTGTGAATGATGAAAATGTTGTTGTTAAACCTATGAAATTTGATTGAATTGTGTGAATGATGAAAATGTTGTTGTTAAACCCATGAAATTTGATTGAATTGTGTGAATGATGAAATGTTGATGTTAAACCTATGAAATTTGATTGAATTGTGTGAATGATGAAGAAAATGTTGTTGTTAAACCTATGAAATTTGATTGAATTGTGTGAATGATGAAAATGTTGTTGTTAAACCTATGAAATTTGATTGAATTGTGTGAATGATGAAAATGTTGTTGTTAAACCCATGAAATTTGATTGAATTGTGTGAATGATGAAAATGTTGTTGTTAAACCATGAATTTGATTGAATTGTGTGAATGATGAAAATGTTGTTGTTAAACCTATGAAATTTGATTGAATTGTGTGAATGATGAAAATGTTGTTGTTAAACCATGAAATTTGATTGAATTGTGTGAATGATGAAAATGTTGTTGTTAAACCTATGAAATTTGATTGAATTGTGTGAATGATGAAAATGTTGTTGTTAAACCTATGAAATTTGATTGAATTGTGTGAATGATGAAAATGTTGTTGTTAAACCTATGAAATTTGATTGAATTGTGTGAATGATGAAAATGTTGTTGTTAAACCTATGAAATTTGATTGAATTGTGTGAATGATGAAAAATGTTGTTGTTAAACCATGAAATTTGATTGAATTGTGTGAATGATGAAAATGTTGTTGTTAAACCTATGAAATTTGATTGAATTGTGTGAATGATGAAAATGTTGTTGTTAAAACCATGAAATTTGATTGAATTGTGTGAATGATGAAAATGTTGTTGTTAAACCTATGAAATTTGATTGAATTGTGTGAATGATGAAAATGTTGTTGTTAAACCTATGAAATTTGATTGAATTGTGAATGATGAAAATGTTGTTGTTAAACCTATGAAATTGATTGAATTGTGTGAATGATGAAAATGTTGATGTTAAACCTATGAAATTTGATTGAATTGTGGAATGATGAAAATGTTGTTGTTAAACCTATGAAATTTGATTGAATTGTGTGAATGATGAAGAATGTTGTTGTTAAACCTATGAATTTGATTGAATTGTGTGAATGATGAAAATGTTGTTGTTAAACCTATGAAATTTGATTGAATTGTGTGAATGATGAAAAAATGTTGTTGTTAAACCTATGAAATTTGATTGAATTGTGTGAATGATGAAATGTTGTTGTTAAACCTATGAAATTTGATTGAATTGTGTGGATGAAAATGTGGTTGTTAAACCCATGAAATTTGATTGAATTGTGTGAAGGATGAAAACGTTGATGTTAAACCTATGAAATTTGATTGAATTGTGTGAATGATGAAGAAAATGTTGATGTTAAACCTATGAAATTTGATTGAATTTGTGAATGATGAAAATGTTGTTGTTAAACCCATGAAATTTGATTGAATTGTGTGAATGATGAAAATGTTGTTGTTAAACCCATGAAATTGATTGAATTGTGTGAATGATGAAAACGTTGATGTAAACCTATGAAATTTGAATGAATTGTGCGTATGATGAAGAAAATGTTGTTGTCAAACCTATGAAATTTGATTGAATTGTGTGAATGATGAAAATGTTGTTGTTAAACCTATGAAATTTGATTGAATTGTGCGAATAATGAAAATGTTGATGTTAAACCTATGAAATTTGATTGAATTGTGTGAATGATGAAAATGTTGTTGTTAACCTATGAATTTGATTGAATTGTGTGAATGATGAAAATGTTGATGTTAAACCTATGAAATTTGATTGAATTGTGTGAATGATGAAAATGTTGTTGTTAAACCCATGAAATTTTATTGAATTGTGTGAATAATGAAAATGTTGTTGTTAAACCTATGAAATTTGATTGAATGGTGTGAATGATGAAAATGTTGTTATTAAACCCATGAAATTTGATTGAATTGTGTGAATGATGAAAATGTTGTGTTAAACCTATGAAATTTGATTGAATTGTGTGAATGATGAAAATGTTGTTTAAACCTATGAAATTTGATTGAATTGTGAATGATGAAAATGTTGTTGTTAAACCCATGAAATTTGATTGAATTGTGTGAATGATGAAAATGTTGTTGTTAAACCCATGAAATTTGATTGAATTGTGTGAATGATGAAAATGTTGTTGTTAAACCCATGAAATTTGATTGAATTGTGTGAATGATGAAAATGTTGTTGTTAAACCTATGAAATTTGATTGAATTGTGTGAATGATGAAAATGTTGTTGTTAAACCCATGAAATTTGATTGAATTGTGTGAATGATGAAAATGTTGTTGTTAAACCCATGAAATTTGATTGAATTGTGTGAATGATGAAAATGTTGTTGTTAAACCTATGAAATTTGATTGAATTGTGTGAATGATGAAAATGTTGTTGTTAAACCTATGAAATTTGATTGAATTGTGTGAATGATGAAAATGTTGTTGTTAAACCTATGAAATTTGATTGAATTGTGTGAATGATGAAAATGTTGTTGTTAAACCCATGAAATTTGATTGAATTGTGTGAATGATGAAAATGTTGTTGTTAAACCTATGAAATTTGATTGAATTGTGTGAATGATGAAGATGTTGTTGTTCAACCTATGAAATTTGATTGAATTTGTGAATGATGAAAATGTTGTTGTTAAACCCATGAAATTTGATTGAATTGTGTGAATGATGAAAATGTTGTTGTTAAACCCATGAAATTTGATTGAATTGTGTGAATGATGAAAATGTTGTTGTTAAACCCATGAAATTTGATTGAATTGTGTGAATGATGAAAATGTTGTTGTTAAACCTATGAAATTTGATTGAATTGTGTGAATGATGAAAATGTTGTTGTTAAACCTATGAAATTTGATTGAATTGTGTGAATGATGAAAATGTTGTTGTTAAACCCATGAAATTTGATTGAATTGTGTGAATGATGAAAATGTTGTTGTTAAACCTATGAAATTTGATTGAATTGTGTGAATGATGAAGAAAATGTTGTTGTTAAACCTATGAAATTTGATTGAATTGTGTGAATGATGAAAATGTTGTTAAACCCATGAAATTTGATTGAATTGTGTGAATGATGAAAATGTTGTTGTTAAACCTATGAAATTTGATTGAATTGTGTGAATGATGAAAATGTTGTTGTTAAACCTATGAAATTTGATTGAATTGTGTGAATGATGAAAATGTTGTTGTTAAACCCATGAATTTGATTGAATTGTGTGAAATGATGAAAATGTTGTTGTTAAACCTATGAAATTTGATTGAATTGTGCGAATAATGAAAATGTTGTTGTTAAACCTATGAAATTTGATTGAATTGTGTGAATGATGAAAATGTTGTTGTTAAACCTATGAAATTTGATTGAATTGTGTGAATGATGAAAATGTTGATGTTAAACCTATGAAATTTGATTGAATTGTGTGAATGATGAAAAAATGTTGTTGTTAAACCTATGAAATTTGATTGAATTGTGTGAATGATGAAAATGTTGTTGTTAAACCTATGAAATTTGATTGAATTGTGTGATGATGAAAATGTTGTTGTTAAACCCATGAAATTTGATTGAATTGTGTGAAGGATGAAATCGTTGATGTTAAACCTATGAAATTTGATTGAATTGTGTGAATGATGAAGAAAATGTTGATGTTAAACCTATGAAATTTGATTGAATTTGTGAATGATGAAAATGTTGTTGTTAAACCCATGAAATTTGATTGAATTGTGTGAATGATGAAAATGTTGTTGTTAAACCCATGAAATTTGATTGAATTGTGTGAATGATGAAAATGTTGTTGTTAAACCCATGAAATTTGATTGAATTGTGTGAATGATGAAAATGTTGTTGTTAAACCTATGAAATTTGATTGAATTGTGTGAATGATGAAAATGTTGTTGTTAAACCCATGAAATTTGATTGAATTGTGTGAATGATGAAAATGTTGTTGTTAAACCCATGAAATTTGATTGAATTGTGTGAATGATGAAAATGTTGTTGTTAAACCTATGAAATTTGATTGAATTGTGTGAATGATGAAAATGTTGTTGTTAAACCTATGAAATTTGATTGAATTGTGTGAATGATGAAAATGTTGTTGTTAAACCTATGAAATTTGATTGAATTGTGTGAATGATGAAAATGTTGTTGTTAAACCCATGAAATTTGATTGAATTGTGTGAATGATGAAATGTTGTTGTTAAACCTATGAAATTTGATTGAATTGTGTGAATGATGAAAATGTTGATGTTAAACCTATGAAATTTGATTGAATTGTGTGAATGATGAAAATGTTGTTGTTAAACCTATGAAATTTGATTGAATTGTGTGAATGATGAAAATGTTGTTGTTAAACCCATGAAATTTGATTGAATTGTGTGAATGATGAAAATGTTGTTGTTAAACCATGAAATTTGATTGAATTGTGTGAATGATGAAAATGTTGTTGTTAAACCTATGAAATTTGATTGAATTGTGTGAATGATGAAAATGTTGTTGTTAAACCCATGAAATTTGATTGAATTGTGTGAATGATGAAAATGTTGTTGTTAAACCCATGAAATTTGATTGAATTGTGTGAATGATGAAAATGTTGTTGTTAAACCTATGAAATTTGATTGAATTGTGTGAATGATGAAAATGTTGTTGTTAAACCATGAAATTTGATTGAATTGTGTGAATGATGAAAATGTTGTTGTTAAACCTATGAAATTTGATTGAATTGTGTGAATGATGAAAATGTTGTTGTTAAACCCATGAAATTTGATTGAATTGTGTGAATGATGAAAATGTTGTTGTTAAACCTATGAAATTTGATTGAATTGTGTGAATGATGAAAATGTTGTTGTTAAACCTATGAAATTTGATTGAATTGTGTGAATGATGAAAATGTTGTTGTTAAACCTATGAAATTTGATTGAATTGTGTGAATGATGAAAATGTTGTTGTTAAACCCATGAAATTTGATTGAATTGTGTGAATGATGAAAATGTTGTTGTTAAACCCATGAAATTTGATTGAATTGTGTGAATGATGAAAATGTTGTTGTTAAACCTATGAAATTTGATTGAATTGTGTGAATGATGAAAATGTTGTTGTTAAACCCATGAAATTTGATTGAATTGTGTGAATGATGAAAATGTTGTTGTTAAACCCATGAAATTTGATTGAATTGTGTGAATGATGAAAATGTTGTTGTTAAACCTATGAAATTTGATTGAATTGTGTGAATGATGAAAATGTTGTTGTTAAACCCATGAAATTTGATTGAATTGTGTGAATGATGAAAATGTTGTTGTTAAACCTATGAAATTTGATTGAATTGTGTGAATGATGAAAATGTTGTTGTTAAACCTATGAAATTTGATTGAATTGTGTGAATGATGAAAATGTTGTTGTTAAACCTATGAAATTTGATTGAATTGTGTGAATGATGAAAATGTTGTTGTTAAACCATGAAATTTGATTGAATTGTGTGAATGATGAAAATGTTGTTGTTAAACCCATGAAATTTGATTGAATTGTGTGAATGATGAAAATGTTGTTGTTAAACCCATGAAATTTGATTGAATTGTGTGAATGATGAAAATGTTGTTGTTAAACCCATGAAATTTGATTGAATTGTGTGAATGATGAAAATGTTGTTGTTAAACCTATGAAATTTGATTGAATTGTGTGAATGATGAAAATGTTGTTGTTAAACCATGAAATTTGATTGAATTGTGTGAATGATGAAAATGTTGTTGTTAAACCTATGAAATTTGATTGAATTGTGTGAATGATGAAAATGTTGTTGTTAAACCTATGAAATTTGATTGAATTGTGTGAATGATGAAAATGTTGTTGTTAAACCCATGAAATTTGATTGAATTGTGTGAATGATGAAAATGTTGTTGTTAAACCCATGAAATTTGATTGAATTGTGTGAATGATGAAAATGTTGTTGTTAAACCTATGAAATTTGATTGAATTGTGTGAATGATGAAAATGTTGTTGTTAAACCTATGAAATTTGATTGAATTGTGTGAATGATGAAAATGTTGTTGTTAAACCTATGAAATTTGATTGAATTGTGTGAATGATGAAAATGTTGTTGTTAAACCATGAAATTTGATTGAATTGTGTGAATGATGAAAATGTTGTTGTTAAACCTATGAAATTTGATTGAATTGTGTGAATGATGAAAATGTTGTTGTTAAACCTATGAAATTTGATTGAATTGTGTGAATGATGAAAATGTTGTTGTTAAACCTATGAAATTTGATTGAATTGTGTGAATGATGAAAATGTTGTTGTTAAACCATGAAATTTGATTGAATTGTGTGAATGATGAAAATGTTGTTGTTAAACCTATGAAATTTGATTGAATTGTGTGAATGATGAAAATGTTGTTGTTAAACCTATGAAATTTGATTGAATTGTGTGAATGATGAAAATGTTGTTGTTAAACCTATGAAATTTGATTGAATTGTGTGAATGATGAAAATGTTGTTGTTAAACCATGAAATTTGATTGAATTGTGTGAATGATGAAAATGTTGTTGTTAAACCATGAAATTTGATTGAATTGTGTGAATGATGAAAATGTTGTTGTTAAACCTATGAAATTTGATTGAATTGTGTGAATGATGAAAATGTTGTTGTTAAACCCATGAAATTTGATTGAATTGTGTGAATGATGAAAATGTTGTTGTTAAACCTATGAAATTTGATTGAATTGTGTGAATGATGAAAATGTTGTTGTTAAACCTATGAAATTTGATTGAATTGTGTGAATGATGAAAATGTTGTTGTTAAACCTATGAAATTTGATTGAATTGTGTGAATGATGAAAATGTTGTTGTTAAACCTATGAAATTTGATTGAATTGTGTGAATGATGAAAATGTTGTTGTTAAACCTATGAAATTTGATTGAATTGTGTGAATGATGAAAATGTTGTTGTTAAACCTATGAAATTTGATTGAATTGTGTGAATGATGAAAATGTTGTTGTTAAACCCATGAAATTTGATTGAATTGTGTGAATGATGAAAATGTTGTTGTTAAACCTATGAAATTTGATTGAATTGTGTGAATGATGAAAATGTTGTTGTTAAACCTATGAAATTTGATTGAATTGTGTGAATGATGAAAATGTTGTTGTTAAACCCATGAAATTTGATTGAATTGTGTGAATGATGAAAATGTTGTTGTTAAACCCATGAAATTTGATTGAATTGTGTGAATGATGAAAATGTTGTTGTTAAACCCATGAAATTTGATTGAATTGTGTGAATGATGAAAATGTTGTTGTTAAACCTATGAAATTTGATTGAATTGTGTGAATGATGAAAATGTTGTTGTTAAACCCATGAAATTTGATTGAATTGTGTGAATGATGAAAATGTTGTTGTTAAACCCATGAAATTTGATTGAATTGTGTGAATGATGAAAATGTTGTTGTTAAACCTATGAAATTTGATTGAATTGTGTGAATGATGAAAATGTTGTTGTTAAACCTATGAAATTTGATTGAATTGTGTGAATGATGAAAATGTTGTTGTTAAACCTATGAAATTTGATTGAATTGTGTGAATGATGAAAATGTTGTTGTTAAACCCATGAAATTTGATTGAATTGTGTGAATGATGAAATGTTGTTGTTAAACCTATGAAATTTGATTGAATTGTGTGAATGATGAAAATGTTGTTGTTAAACCTATGAAATTTGATTGAATTGTGTGAATGATGAAAATGTTGTTGTTAAACCTATGAAATTTGATTGAATTGTGTGAATGATGAAAATGTTGTTGTTAAACCCATGAAATTTGATTGAATTGTGTGAATGATGAAAATGTTGTTGTTAAACCCATGAAATTTGATTGAATTGTGTGAATGATGAAAATGTTGTTGTTAAACCTATGAAATTTGATTGAATTGTGTGAATGATGAAAATGTTGTTGTTAAACCCATGAAATTTGATTGAATTGTGTGAATGATGAAAATGTTGTTGTTAAAACCATGAAATTTGATTGAATTGTGTGAATGATGAAAATGTTGTTGTTAAACCTATGAAATTTGATTGAATTGTGTGAATGATGAAAATGTTGTTGTTAAACCTATGAAATTTGATTGAATTGTGTGAATGATGAAAATGTTGTTGTTAAACCTATGAAATTTGATTGAATTGTGTGAATGATGAAAATGTTGTTGTTAAACCCATGAAATTTGATTGAATTGTGTGAATGATGAAAATGTTGTTGTTAAACCTATGAAATTTGATTGAATTGTGTGAATGATGAAAATGTTGTTGTTAAACCTATGAAATTTGATTGAATTGTGTGAATGATGAAAATGTTGTTGTTAAACCTATGAAATTTGATTGAATTGTGTGAATGATGAAAATGTTGTTGTTAAACCTATGAAATTTGATTGAATTGTGTGAATGATGAAAATGTTGTTGTTAAACCCATGAAATTTGATTGAATTGTGTGAATGATGAAAATGTTGTTGTTAAACCTATGAAATTTGATTGAATTGTGTGAATGATGAAAATGTTGTTGTTAAACCCATGAAATTTGATTGAATTGTGTGAATGATGAAAATGTTGTTGTTAAACCCATGAAATTTGATTGAATTGTGTGAATGATGAAAATGTTGTTGTTAAACCTATGAAATTTGATTGAATTGTGTGAATGATGAAAATGTTGTTGTTAAACCTATGAAATTTGATTGAATTGTGTGAATGATGAAAATGTTGTTGTTAAACCTATGAAATTTGATTGAATTGTGTGAATGATGAAAATGTTGTTGTTAAACCTATGAAATTTGATTGAATTGTGTGAATGATGAAAATGTTGTTGTTAAACCCATGAAATTTGATTGAATTGTGTGAATGATGAAAATGTTGTTGTTAAACCATGAAATTTGATTGAATTGTGTGAATGATGAAAATGTTGTTGTTAAACCTATGAAATTTGATTGAATTGTGTGAATGATGAAAATGTTGTTGTTAAACCTATGAAATTTGATTGAATTGTGTGAATGATGAAAATGTTGTTGTTAAACCCATGAAATTTGATTGAATTGTGTGAATGATGAAAATGTTGTTGTTAAACCTATGAAATTTGATTGAATTGTGTGAATGATGAAAATGTTGTTGTTAAACCTATGAAATTTGATTGAATTGTGTGAATGATGAAAATGTTGTTGTTAAACCTATGAAATTTGATTGAATTGTGTGAATGATGAAAATGTTGTTGTTAAACCCATGAAATTTGATTGAATTGTGTGAATGATGAAAATGTTGTTGTTAAACCCATGAAATTTGATTGAATTGTGTGAATGATGAAAATGTTGTTGTTAAACCTATGAAATTTGATTGAATTGTGTGAATGATGAAAATGTTGTTGTTAAACCCATGAAATTTGATTGAATTGTGTGAATGATGAAAATGTTGTTGTTAAACCCATGAAATTTGATTGAATTGTGTGAATGATGAAAATGTTGTTGTTAAACCTATGAAATTTGATTGAATTGTGTGAATGATGAAAATGTTGTTGTTAAACCCATGAAATTTGATTGAATTGTGTGAATGATGAAAATGTTGTTGTTAAACCTATGAAATTTGATTGAATTGTGTGAATGATGAAAATGTTGTTGTTAAACCTATGAAATTTGATTGAATTGTGTGAATGATGAAAATGTTGTTGTTAAACCTATGAAATTTGATTGAATTGTGTGAATGATGAAAATGTTGTTGTTAAACCATGAAATTTGATTGAATTGTGTGAATGATGAAATGTTGTTGTTAAACCTATGAAATTTGATTGAATTTGTGAATGATGATGAAAATGTTGTTGTTAAACCTATGAAATTTGATTGAATTGTGTGAATGATGAAAATGTTGTTGTTAAACCTATGAAATTTGATTGAATTGTGTGAATGATGAAAATGTTGTTGTTAAACCCATGAAATTTGATTGAATTGTGTGAATGATGAAAATGTTGTGTTAAACCATGAAATTTGATTGAATTGTGTGAATGATGAAAATGTTGTTGTTAAACCTATGAAATTTGATTGAATTGTGTGAATGATGAAAATGTTGTTGTTAAACCTATGAAATTTGATTGAATTGTGTGAATGATGAAAATGTTGATGTTAAACCTATGAAATTTGATTGAATTGTGTGAATGATGAAAATGTTGTTGTTAAACCTATGAAATTTGATTGAATTGTGTGAATGATGAAAATGTTGATGTTAAACCTATGAAATTTGATTGAATTGTGCGAATAATGAAAAAAATGTTGTTGTTAAACCTATGAAATTTGATTGAATTGTGTGAATGATGAAAACGTTGTTAAACCCATGAAATTTGATTGAATTGTGTGAATAATGAAAATGTTATTGTTAAACCCATGAAATTTGATTGAATTGTGTGAAGGATGAAATCGTTGATGTTAAACCTATGAAATTTGATTGAATTGTGTGAATGATGAAAATGTTGATGTTAAACCTATGAAATTTGATTGAATTTGTGAATGATGAAAATGTTGTTGTTAAACCCATGAAATTTGATTGAATTGTGTGAATGATGAAAATGTTGTTGTTAAACCCATGAAATTTGATTGAATTTGTGAATGATGAAAATGTTGTTGTTAAAACCATGAAATTTGATTGAATTGTGTGAATGATGAAAATGTTGTTGTTAAACCTATGAAATTTGATTGAATTGTGTGAATGATGAAAATGTTGTTGTTAAACCCATGAAATTTGATTGAATTGTGTGAATGATGAAAATGTTGTTGTTAAACCCATGAAATTTGATTGAATTGTGTGAATAATGAAAATGTTGTTGTTAAACCTATGAAATTTGATTGAATTGTGCGAATAATGAAAAAAATGTTGTTGTTAAACCTATGAAATTTGATTGAATTGTGTGAATGATGAAAATGTTGTTGTTAAACCTATGAAATTTGATTGAATTGTGTGATGATGAAAATGTTGTTGTTAAACCCATGAAATTTGATTGAATTGTGTGAATAATGAAAATGTTGTTGTTAAACCTATGAAATTTGATTGAATTGTGTGATGATGAAGAAAATGTTGTTGTTAAACCTATGAAATTTGATTGAATTGTGTGAATGATGAAAATGTTGTTGTTAAACCTATGAAATTTGATTGAATTGTGTGAATGATGAAAATGTTGTTGTTAAACCCATGAAATTTGATTGAATTGTGTGAATGATGAAAATGTTGTTGTTAAAACCATGAAATTTGATTGAATTGTGTGAATGATGAAAATGTTGTTGTTAAACCTATGAAATTTGATTGAATTGTGTGAATGATGAAAATGTTGTTGTTAAACCCATGAAATTTGATTGAATTGTGTGAATGATGAAAATGTTGTTGTTAAACCCATGAAATTTGATTGAATTGTGTGAATGATGAAAATGTTGTTGTTAAACCTATGAAATTTGATTGAATTGTGTGAATGATGAAAATGTTGTTGTTAAACCTATGAAATTTGATTGAATTGTGTGAATGATGAAAATGTTGTTGTTAAACCCATGAAATTTGATTGAATTGTGTGAATGATGAAAATGTTGTTGTTAAACCCATGAAATTTGATTGAATTGTGTGAATGATGAAAATGTTGTTGTTAAACCTATGAAATTTGATTGAATTGTGTGAATGATGAAAATGTTGTGTTAAACCTATGAAATTTGATTGAATTGTGTGAATGATGAAAATGTTGTTGTTAAACCTATGAAATTTGATTGAATTGTGTGAATGATGAAAATGTTGTTGTTAAACCTATGAAATTTGATTGAATTGTGTGAATGATGAAAATGTTGTTGTTAAACCTATGAAATTTGATTGAATTGTGTGAATGATGAAAAAATGTTGTTGTTAAACCTATGAAATTTGATTGAATTGTGTGAATGATGAAAACGTTGTTAAACCCATGAAATTTGATTGAATTGTGTGAATAATGAAAATGTTATTGTTAAACCCATGAAATTTGATTGAATTGTGTGAATGATGAAAATGTTGTTGTTAAACCTATGAAATTTGATTGAATTGTGTGAATGATGAAAAATGTTGATGTTAAACCTATGAAATTTGATTGAATTTGTGAATGATGAAAATGTTGTTGTTAAACCCATGAAATTTGATTGAATTGTGTGAATGATGAAAATGTTGTTGTTAAACCCATGAAATTTGATTGAATTGTGTGAATGATGAAAATGTTGTTGTTAAACCCATGAAATTTGATTGAATTGTGTGAATGATGAAAATGTTGTTGTTAAACCTATGAAATTTGATTGAATTGTGTGAATGATGAAAATGTTGTTGTTAAACCATGAAATTTGATTGAATTGTGTGAATGATGAAAATGTTGTTGTTAAACCCATGAAATTTGATTGAATTGTGTGAATGATGAAAATGTTGTTGTTAAACCTATGAAATTTGATTGAATTGTGTGAATGATGAAAATGTTGTTGTTAAACCTATGAAATTTGATTGAATTGTGTGAATGATGAAAATGTTGTTGTTAAACCTATGAAATTTGATTGAATTGTGTGAATGATGAAAATGTTGTTGTTAAACCCATGAAATTTGATTGAATTGTGTGAATGATGAAAATGTTGTTGTTAAACCTATGAAATTTGATTGAATTGTGTGAATGATGAGAAAATGTTGTTGTTAAACCTATGAAATTTGATTGAATTGTGAATGATGAAAATGTTGTTGTTAAACCTATGAAATTTGATTGAATTGTGTGAATGATGAAAATGTTGTTGTTAAACCCATGAAATTTGATTGAATTGTGTGAATGATGAAAATGTTGTTGTTAAACCCATGAAATTTGATTGAATTGTGTGAATGATGAAAATGTTGTTGTTAAACCTATGAAATTTGATTGAATTGTGTGAATGATGAAAATGTTGTTGTTAAACCATGAAATTTGATTGAATTGTGTGAATGATGAAAATGTTGTTGTTAAACCCATGAAATTTGATTGAATTGTGTGAATGATGAAAATGTTGTTGTTAAACCTATGAAATTTGATTGAATTGTGTGAATGAAAAAAATGTTGTTGTTAAACCTATGAAATTTGATTGAATTGTGTGAATGATGAAAATGTTGTTGTTAAACCTATGAATTTGATTGAATTGTGTGATGATGAAAATGTGTTGTTAAACCCATGAAATTTGATTGAATTGTGTGAATGATGAAATGTTGATGTTAAACCTATGAAATTTGATTGAATTGTGTGAATGATGAAATGTTGTTGTTAAACCTATGAAATTTGATTGAATTTGTGAATGATGAAAATGTTGTTGTTAAACCTATGAAATTTGATTGAATTGTGTGAATGATGAAAATGTTGTTGTTAAACCCATGAAATTTGATTGAATTTGTGAATGATGAAAATGTTGTTGTTAAACCCATGAAATTTGATTGAATTGTGTGAATAATGAAAATGTTGTTGTTAAACCTATGAAATTTGATTGAATTGTGTGAATGATGAAAATGTTGTTGTTAAACCCATGAAATTTGATTGAATTGTGTGAATGATGAAAATGTTGTTGTTAAACCCATGAAATTTGATTGAATTGTGTGAATGATGAAAATGTTGTTGTTAAACCTATGAAATTTGATTGAATTGTGTGAATGATGAAATGTTGTTGTTAAACCCATGAAATTTGATTGAATGTGTGAATGATGAAAATGTTGATGTTAAACCTATGAAATTTGATTGAATTGTGTGATGATGAGAAAATGTTGTTGTTAAACCTATGAAATTTGATTGAATTGTGTGAATGATGAAAATGTTGTTGTTAAACCATGAAATTTGATTGAATTGTGTGAATGATGAAATGTTGTGTTAAACCCATGAAATTTGATTGAATTGTGTGAATAATGAAAATGTTGTTGTTAAACCTATGAAATTTGATTGAATTGTGTGAATGATGAAAATGTTGTTGTTAAACCATGAAATTTGATTGAATTGTGTGAATGATGAAAAGTTGTTGTTAAACCCATGAAATTTGATTGAATTGTGTGAATATGAAAATGTTGATGTTAAACCTATGAAATTTGATTGAATTGTGTGAATGATGAAAATGTTGTTGTTAAACCCATGAAATTTGATTGAATTGTGTGAATGATGAAAATGTTGATGTTAAACCTATGAAATTTGATTGAATTGTGTGAATAATGAAAATGTTGTTGTTAAACCTATGAAATTTGATTGAATTGTGTGAATGATGAAAATGTTGTTGTTAAACCTATGAAATTTGATTGAATTGTGTGAATGATGAAAATGTTGATGTTAAACCTATGAAATTTGATTGAATTGTGTGAATGATGAAAAAATGTTGTTGTTAAACCTATGAAATTTGATTGAATTGTGTGAATGATGAAAATGTTGTTGTTAAACCTATGAAATTTGATTGAATTTGTGAATGATGAAAATGTTGTTGTTAAACCCATGAAATTTGATTGAATTGTGTGAATGATGAAAAT
Source organism: Lathyrus oleraceus (assembly GCF_024323335.1). Lineage (NCBI taxonomy): Eukaryota > Viridiplantae > Streptophyta > Magnoliopsida > Fabales > Fabaceae > Lathyrus > Lathyrus oleraceus. The sequence continues at coordinate 2,732 of NW_026113216.1, read as the reverse complement.
GTTGTTGTTAAACCCATGAAATTTGATTGAATTGTGTGAATGATGAAAATGTTGATGTTAAACCTATGAAATTTGATTGAATTGTGTGAATGATGAGAATGTTGTTGTTAAACCCATGAAATTTGATTGAATTGTGTGAATGATGAAATGTTGTTGTTAAACCCATGAAATTTGATTGAATTGTGTGAATGATGAAAATGTTGTTGTTAAACCCATGAAATTTGATTGAATTGTGTGAATGATGAAAATGTTGGTGTTAAACCTATGAAATTTGATTGAATTGTGTGAATGATGAAAATGTTGTTGTTAAACCCATGAAATTTGATTGAATTGTGTGAATGATGAAAATGTTGTTGTTAAACCTATGAAATTTGATTGAATTGTGTGAATGATGAAAATGTTGTTGTTAAACCTATGAAATTTGATTGAATTGTGTGAATGATGAAAATGTTGTTGTTAAACCCATGAAATTTGATTGAATTGTGTGAATGATGAAAACGTTGATTGTTAAACCTATGAAATTTGATTGAATTGTGTGAATGATGAAAAAATGTTGTTGTTAAACCTATGAAATTTGATTGAATTGTGTGAATGATGAAATGTTGTTGTTAAACCTATGAAATTTGATTGAATTGTGTGATGATGAAAATGTTGTTGTTAAACCCATGAAATTTGATTGAATTGTGTGAATAATGAAATGTTGTTGTTAAACCTATGAAATTTGATTGAATTGTGTGAATGATGAAAATGTTGTTGTTAAACCCATGAAATTTGATTGAATTGTGTGAATGATGAAAATGTTGTTGTTAAACCCATGAAATTTGATTGAATTGTGTGAATGATGAAAATGTTGTTGTTAAACCTATGAAATTTGATTGAATTGTGTGAATGATGAAAATGTTGTTGTTAAACCTATGAAATTTGATTGAATTGTGTGAATGATGAAAACGTTGTTAAACCCATGAAATTTGATTGAATTGTGTGAATAATGAAAATGTTGTTGTTAAACCTATGAAATTTGATTGAATTGTGTGAATGATGAAAATGTTGTTGTTAAACCTATGAAATTTGATTGAATTGTGTGAATGATGAAAACGTTGATGTTAAACCTATGAAATTTGATTGAATTGTGCGAATGATGAAAAAAATGTTGTTGTTAAACCTATGAAATTTGATTGAATTGTGTGAATGATGAAGATGTGTTGTTAAACCTATGAAATTTGATTGAATTGTGTGATGATGAAAATGTTGTTGTTAAACCCATGAAATTTGATTGAATTGTGTGAATGATGAAATGTTGTTGTTAAACCTATGAAATTTGATTGAATTGTGTGAATGATGAAGAAAATGTTGTTGTTAAACCTATGAAATTTGATTGAATTTGTGAATGATGAAAATGTTGTTGTTAAACCCATGAAATTTGATTGAATTGTGTGAATGATGAAAATGTTGTTGTTAAACCCATGAAATTTGATTGAATTGTGTGAATGATGAAAATGTTGTTGTTAAACCTATGAAATTTGATTGAATTGTGTGAATAATGAAAATGTTGTTGTTAAACCTATGAAATTTGATTGAATTGTGTGAATGATGAAAATGTTGTTGTTAAACCTATGAAATTTGATTGAATTGTGTGATGATGAAAATGTGTTGTTAAACCATGAAATTTGATTGAATTGTGTGAATGATGAAATGTGTTGTTAAACCTATGAAATTTGATTGAATTGTGTGAATGATGAAAATGTTGTTGTTAAACCTATGAAATTTGATTGAATTTGTGAATGATGAAAATGTTGTTGTTAAACCATGAAATTTGATTGAATTGTGTGAATGATGAAAATGTTGTTGTTAAACCTATGAAATTTGATTGAATTGTGTGAATGATGAAAAGTTGTTGTTAAACCTATGAAATTTGATTGAATTGTGAATGATGAAAATGTTGTTGTTAAACCTATGAAATTTGATTGAATTGTGTGAATGATGAAAATGTTGTTGTTAAACCATGAAATTTGATTGAATTGTGTGAATGATGAAAATGTTGTTGTTAAACCATGAAATTTGATTGAATTGTGTGAATGATGAAAATGTTGTTGTTAAACCTATGAAATTTGATTGAATTGTGTGAATGATGAAAAATGTTGTTGTTAAACCTATGAAATTTGATTGAATTGTGTGAATGATGATGAAATGTTGTTGTTAAACCTATGAAATTTGATTGAATTGTGTGAATGATGAAAATGTTGTTGTTAAACCCATGAAATTTGATTGAATGTGTGAATGATGAAATTTGTTGTTAAACCTATGAAATTTGATTGAATTGTGTGAATGATGAAAATGTTGTTGTTAAACCCATGAAATTTGATTGAATTGTGTGAATGATGAAAATGTTTGTTAAACCCATGAAATTTGATTGAATTGTGTGAATGATGAAATGTTGTTGTTAAACCCATGAAATTTGATTGAATTGTGTGAATGATGAAAATGTTGTTGTTAAACCTATGAAATTTGATTGAATTGTGTGAATGATGAAAATGTTGTTTAAACCATGAATTTGATTGAATTGTGTGAATGATGAAAATGTTGTTGTTAAACCTATGAAATTGATTGAATTGTGTGAATGATGAAAATGTTGTTGTTAAACCTATGAAATTTGATTGAATTGTGTGAATGATGAAAATGTTGTTGTTAAACCCATGAAATTTGATTGAATTGTGTGAATGATGAAAATGTTG
>NW_026113215.1:0-34752 GCF_024323335.1 Lathyrus oleraceus | reverse complement strand
ATGAAAAAATGATGATGTTAAACCCATGAAATTTGATTGAATTGTGGGAATATAGAAATGATGATGTTAAACCCATGAAATTTGATTGAATTGTGGGAATGATGAAAATGTTGATGTTAAACCCATGAAATTTGATTGAATTGTGGGAATGATAAAATGATGATGTTAAACCCATGAAATTTGATTGAATTGTGGGAATGATGAAAATGTGATGTTAAACCCATGAAATTTGATTGAATTGTGGGAATTATAGAAATGATGATGTTAAACCCATGAAATTTGATTGAATTGTGGGAATGATGAAAATGTTGATGTTAAACCCATGAAATTGATTGAATTGTGGGAATGATGAAAATGATGATGTTAAACCCATGAAATTTGATTGAATTGTGGGAATTATAGAAATGATGATGTTAAACCCATGAAATTTGATTGAATTGTGGGAATGATGAAAATGTTGATGTTAAACCCATGAAATTTGATTGAATTGTGGGAATTATGAAAATGTTGATGTTAAACCCATGAAATTTGATTGAATTGTGGGAATGATGAAAATGATGATGTTAAACCCATGAAATTTGATTGAATTGTGGGAATTATAGAAATGATGATGTTAAACCCATGAAATTTGATTGAATTGTGGGAATGATGAAAATGTTGATGTTAAACCCATGAAATTTGATTGAATTGTGGGAATGATGAAAATGATGATGTTAAAACCCATGAAATTTGATTGAATTGTGGGAATGATGAAAATGATGATGTTAAACCCATGAAATTTGATTGAATTGTGGGAATGATGAAAATGTTGATGTTAAACCCATGAAATTTGATTGAATTGTGGGAATTATAGAAATGATGATGTTAAACCCATGAAATTTGATTGAATTGTGGGAATGATGAAAATGATGATGTTAAACCCATGAAATTTGATTGAATTGTGGGAATTATAGAAATGATGATGTTAAACCCATGAAATTTGATTGAATTGTGGGAATGATGAAAATGTGATGTTAAACCCATGAAATTTGATTGAATTGTGGGAATGATGAAAATGATGATGTTAAACCCATGAAATTTGATTGAATTGTGGGAATGATAGAAATGATGATGTTAAACCCATGAAATTTGATTGAATTGTGGGAATGATGAAAATGTTGATGTTAAACCCATGAAATTTGATTGAATTGTGGGAATGATGAAAATGTTGATGTTAAACCCATGAAATTTGATTGAATTGTGGGAATGATAGAAATGATGATGTTAAACCCATGAAATTTGATTGAATTGTGGGAATGATGAAAATGTTGATGTTAAACCCATGAAATTTGATTGAATTGTGGGAATGATGAAAATGATGATGTTAAACCCATGAAATTTGATTGAATTGTGGGAATTATAGAAATGATGATGTTAAACCCATGAAATTTGATTGAATTGTGGGAATGATGAAAATGTTGATGTTAAACCCATGAAATTTGATTGAATTGTGGGAATTATAGAAATGATGATGTTAAACCCATGAAATTTGATTGAATTGTGGGAATGATGAAATGTTGATGTTAAACCCATGAAATTTGATTGAATTGTGGGAATGATGAAAATGATGATGTTAAACCCATGAAATTTGATTGAATTGTGGGAATTATAGAAATGATGATGTTAAACCCATGAAATTTGATTGAATTGTGGGAATGATGAAAATGTTGATGTTAAACCCATGAAATTTGATTGAATTGTGGGAATGATGAAAATGATGTTTAAACCCATGAAATTTGATTGAATTGTGGGAATGATGAAAATTTGATGTTAAACCCATGAAATTTGATTGAATTGTGGGAATGATGAAATGTTGATGTTAAACCCATGAAATTTGATTGAATTGTGGGAATTATAGAATGATGATGTTAAACCCATGAAATTTGATTGAATTGTGGGAATGATGAAAATGTTGATGTTAAACCCATGAAATTTGATTGAATTGTGGGAATGATGAAAATGATGATGTTAAACCCATGAAATTTGATTGAATTGTGGGAATGATAGAAATGATGATGTTAAACCCATGAAATTTGATTGAATTGTGGGAATGATGAAAATGTTGATGTTAAACCCATGAAATTTGATTGAATTGTGGGAATGATGAAAATGATGATGTTAAACCCATGAAATTTGATTGAATTGTGGGAATTATAGAAATGATGATGTTAAACCCATGAAATTTGATTGAATTGTGGGAATGATGAAAATGTTGATGTTAAACCCATGAAATTTGATTGAATTGTGGGAATGATGAAAATGATGATGTTAAACCCATGAAATTTGATTGAATTGTGGGAATGATAAAATGTGATGTTAAACCCATGAAATTTTTGGAAGATGAAATGATGATGTTAAACCCATGAAATTTGATTGAATTGTGGGAATGATGAAAATGTTGATGTTAAACCCATGAAATTTGATTGAATTGTGGGAATTATAGAAATGATGATGTTAAACCCATGAAATTTGATTGAATTGTGGGAATGATGAAAATGTTGATGTTAAACCCATGAAATTTGATTGAATTGTGGGAATATAGAAATGATGATGTTAAACCCATGAAATTTGATTGAATTGTGGGAATGATAGAAATGATGATGTTAAACCCATGAAATTTGATTGAATTGTGGGAATGATGAAAATGTTGATGTTAAACCCATGAAATTTGATTGAATTGTGGGAATTATAGAAATGATGATGTTAAACCCATGAAATTTGATTGAATTGTGGGAATGATGAAAATGTTGATGTTAAACCCATGAAATTTGATTGAATTGTGGGAATGATAGAAATGATGATGTTAAACCCATGAAATTTGATTGAATTGTGGGAATGATGAAAATGTTGATGTTAAACCCATGAAATTTGATTGAATTGTGGGAATGATGAAAATGATGATGTTAAACCCATGAAATTTGATTGAATTGTGGGAATTATAGAAATGATGATGTTAAACCCATGAAATTTGATTGAATTGTGGGAATGATGAAAATGTTGATGTTAAACCCATGAAATTTGATTGAATTGTGGGAATGATAGAAATGATGATGTTAAACCCATGAAATTTGATTGAATTGTGGGAATGATGAAAATGTTGATGTTAAACCCATGAAATTTGATTGAATTGTGGGAATGATGAAAATGATGATGTTAAACCCATGAAATTTGATTGAATTGTGGGAATTATAGAAATGATGATGTTAAACCCATGAAATTTGATTGAATTGTGGGAATGATGAAAATGTTGATGTTAAACCCATGAAATTTGATTGAATTGTGGGAATGATGAAAATGATGATGTTAAACCCATGAAATTTGATTGAATTGTGGGAATGATGAAAATGATGATGTTAAACCCATGAAATTTGATTGAATTGTGGGAATGATGAAAATGTTGATGTTAAACCCATGAAATTTGATTGAATTGTGGGAATGATGAAAATGTTGATGTTAAACCCATGAAATTTGATTGAATTGTGGGAATTATAGAAATGATGATGTTAAACCCATGAAATTTGATTGAATTGTGGGAATGATGAAAATGTTGATGTTAAACCCATGAAATTTGATTGAATTGTGGGAATGATGAAAATGATGATGTTAAACCCATGAAATTTGATTGAATTGTGGGAATTATAGAAATGATGATGTTAAACCCATGAAATTTGATTGAATTGTGGGAATGATGAAAATGTTATGTTAAACCCATGAAATTTGATTGAATTGTGGGAATGATGAAAATGTTGATGTTAAACCCATGAAATTTGATTGAATTGTGGGAATGATAGAAATGATGATGTTAAACCCATGAAATTTGATTGAATTGTGGGAATGATGAAAATGTTGATGTTAAACCCATGAAATTTGATTGAATTGTGGGAATTATGAAAATGATGATGTTAAACCCATGAAATTTGATTGAATTGTGGGAATGATGAAAATGTTGATGTTAAACCCATGAAATTTGATTGAATTGTGGGAATGATGAAAATGTTGATGTTAAACCCATGAAATTTGATTGAATTGTGGGAATGATGAAATGATGATGTTAAACCCATGAAATTTGATTGAATTGTGGGAATGATGAAAATGTTGATGTTAAACCCATGAAATTTGATTGAATTGTGGGAATGATAGAAATGATGATGTTAAACCCATGAAATTTGATTGAATTGTGGGAATGATGAAAATGTTGATGTTAAACCCATGAAATTTGATTGAATTGTGGGAATGATGAAAATGTTGATGTTAAACCCATGAAATTTGATTGAATTGTGGGAATGATGAAAATGATGATGTTAAACCCATGAAATTTGATTGAATTGTGGGAATTATAGAAATGATGATGTTAAACCCATGAAATTTGATTGAATTGTGGGAATGATGAAAATGTTGATGTTAAACCCATGAAATTTGATTGAATTGTGGGAATGATGAAAATGATGATGTTAAACCCATGAAATTTGATTGAATTGTGGGAATGATGAAAATGATGATGTTAAACCCATGAAATTTGATTGAATTGTGGGAATGATGAAAATGTTGATGTTAAACCCATGAAATTTGATTGAATTGTGGGAATTATGGAAATGATGATGTTAAACCCATGAAATTTGATTGAATTGTGGGAATGATGAAAATGATGATGTTAAACCCATGAAATTTGATTGAATTGTGGGAATGATGAAAATGATGATGTTAAACCCATGAAATTTGATTGAATTGTGGGAATGATGAAAATGTTGATGTTAAACCCATGAAATTTGATTGAATTGTGGGAATGATGAAAATGATGATGTTAAACCCATGAAATTTGATTGAATTGTGGGAATGATGAAAATGATGATGTTAAACCCATGAAATTTGATTGAATTGTGGGAATGATGAAAATGTTGATGTTAAACCCATGAAATTTGATTGAATTGTGGGAATGATGAAAATGTTGATGTTAAACCCATGAAATTTGATTGAATTGTGGGAATGATAGAAATGATGATGTTAAACCCATGAAATTTGATTGAATTGTGGGAATGATGAAAATGTTGATGTTAAACCCATGAAATTTGATTGAATTGTGGGAATGATGAAAATGTTGATGTTAAACCCATGAAATTTGATTGAATTGTGGGAATTATAGAAATGATGATGTTAAACCCATGAAATTTGATTGAATTGTGGGAATGATGAAAATGTTGATGTTAAACCCATGAAATTTGATTGAATTGTGGGAATTATAGAAATGATGATGTTAAACCCATGAAATTTGATTGAATTGTGGGAATGATGAAAATGTTGATGTTAAACCCATGAAATTTGATTGAATTGTGGGAATGATGAAAATGTTGATGTTAAACCCATGAAATTTGATTGAATTGTGGGAATGATAGAAATGATGATGTTAAACCCATGAAATTTGATTGAATTGTGGGAATGATGAAAATGTTGATGTTAAACCCATGAAATTTGATTGAATTGTGGGAATGATGAAAATGTTGATGTTAAACCCATGAAATTTGATTGAATTGTGGGAATGATAAAATGATGATGTTAAACCCATGAAATTTGATTGAATTGTGGGAATGATGAAAATGATGATGTTAAACCCATGAAATTTGATTGAATTGTGGGAATGATGAAAATGTTGATGTTAAACCCATGAAATTTGATTGAATTGTGGGAATGATGAAAATGATGATGTTAAACCCATGAAATTTGATTGAATTGTGGGAATTATGAAAATGATGATGTTAAACCCATGAAATTTGATTGAATTGTGGGAATGATGAAAATGTTGATGTTAAACCCATGAAATTTGATTGAATTGTGGGAATGATGAAAATGATGATGTTAAACCCATGAAATTTGATTGAATTGTGGGAATGATAAAATGTTGATGTTAAACCCATGAAATTTGATTGAATTGTGGGAATGATGAAAATGTTGATGTTAAACCCATGAAATTTGATTGAATTGTGGGAATGATGAAAATGATGATGTTAAACCCATGAAATTTGATTGAATTGTGGGAATGATGAAAATGATGATGTTAAACCCATGAAATTTGATTGAATTGTGGGAATGATAGAAATGATGATGTTAAACCCATGAAATTTGATTGAATTGTGGGAATGATGAAAATGTTGATGTTAAACCCATGAAATTTGATTGAATTGTGGGAATGATGAAAATGATGATGTTAAACCCATGAAATTTGATTGAATTGTGGGAATGATGAAATGATGATGTTAAACCCATGAAATTTGATTGAATTGTGGGAATGATGAAAATGATGATGTTAAACCCATGAAATTTGATTGAATTGTGGGAATGATGAAAATGTTGATGTTAAACCCATGAAATTTGATTGAATTGTGGGAATTATAAAATGATGATGTTAAACCCATGAAATTTGATTGAATTGTGGGAATGATGAAAATGTTGATGTTAAACCCATGAAATTTGATTGAATTGTGGGAATGATGAAAATGATGATGTTAAACCCATGAAATTTGATTGAATTGTGGGAATGATAGAAATGATGATGTTAAACCCATGAAATTTGATTGAATTGTGGGAATGATGAAAATGTTGATGTTAAACCCATGAAATTTGATTGAATTGTGGGAATGATAAAATGATGATGTTAAACCCATGAAATTTGATTGAATTGTGGGAATGATGAAAATGATGATGTTAAACCCATGAAATTTGATTGAATTGTGGGAATGATGAAAATGTTGATGTTAAACCCATGAAATTTGATTGAATTGTGGGAATTATAGAAATGATGATGTTAAACCCATGAAATTTGATTGAATTGTGGGAATGATGAAAATGTTGATGTTAAACCCATGAAATTTGATTGAATTGTGGGAATGATGAAAATGTTGATGTTAAACCCATGAAATTTGATTGAATTGTGGGAATTATAGAAATGATGACGTTAAACCCATGAAATTTGATTGAATTGTGGGAATGATGAAAATGTTGATGTTAAACCCATGAAATTTGATTGAATTGTGGGAATTATGAAAATGATGATGTTAAACCCATGAAATTTGATTGAATTGTGGGAATGATGAAAATGTTGATGTTAAACCCATGAAATTTGATTGAATTGTGCGAATGATGAAAATGTTGATGTTAAACCCATGAAATTTGATTGAATTGTGGGAATGATGAAAATGATGATGTTAAACCCATGAAATTTGATTGAATTGTGGGAATGATGAAAATGATGATGTTAAACCCATGAAATTTGATTGAATTGTGGGAATGATGAAAATGTTGATGTTAAACCCATGAAATTTGATTGAATTGTGGGAATTATGAAAATGATGATGTTAAACCCATGAAATTTGATTGAATTGTGGGAATGATGAAAATGTTGATGTTAAACCCATGAAATTTGATTGAATTGTGGGAATGATAGAAATGATGATGTTAAACCCATGAAATTTGATTGAATTGTGGGAATGATGAAAATGTTGATGTTAAACCCATGAAATTTGATTGAATTGTGGGAATGATGAAAATGATGATGTTAAACCCATGAAATTTGATTGAATTGTGGGAATTATAGAAATGATGATGTTAAACCCATGAAATTTGATTGAATTGTGGGAATGATGAAAATGTTGATGTTAAACCCATGAAATTTGATTGAATTGTGGGAATGATGAAATGATGATGTTAAACCCATGAAATTTGATTGAATTGTGGGAATGATGAAAATGTTGATGTTAAACCCATGAAATTTGATTGAATTGTGGGAATGATGAAAATGTTGATGTTAAACCCATGAAATTTGATTGAATTGTGGGAATGATGAAAATGATGATGTTAAACCCATGAAATTTGATTGAATTGTGGGAATTATAGAAATGATGATGTTAAACCCATGAAATTTGATTGAATTGTGGGAATGATGAAAATGTTGATGTTAAACCCATGAAATTTGATTGAATTGTGGGAATGATGAAAATGATGATGTTAAACCCATGAAATTTGATTGAATTGTGGGAATGATAAAATGTTGATGTTAAACCCATGAAATTTGATTGAATTGTGGGAATGATGAAAATGTTGATGTTAAACCCATGAAATTTGATTGAATTGTGGGAATGATAGAAATGATGATGTTAAACCCATGAAATTTGATTGAATTGTGGGAATGATGAAAATGTTGATGTTAAACCCATGAAATTTGATTGAATTGTGGGAATGATAGAAATGATGATGTTAAACCCATGAAATTTGATTGAATTGTGGGAATGATGAAAATGTTGATGTTAAACCCATGAAATTTGATTGAATTGTGGGAATGATGAAAATGATGATGTTAAACCCATGAAATTTGATTGAATTGTGGGAATGATGAAAATGATGATGTTAAACCCATGAAATTTGATTGAATTGTGGGAATGATGAAAATGATGATGTTAAACCCATGAAATTTGATTGAATTGTGGGAATGATGAAAATGTTGATGTTAAACCCATGAAATTTGATTGAATTGTGGGAATTATAGAAATGATGATGTTAAACCCATGAAATTTGATTGAATTGTGGGAATGATGAAAATGTTGATGTTAAACCCATGAAATTTGATTGAATTGTGGGAATGATGAAAATGTTGATGTTAAACCCATGAAATTTGATTGAATTGTGGGAATTATAGAAATGATGATGTTAAACCCATGAAATTTGATTGAATTGTGGGAATGATGAAAATGTTGATGTTAAACCCATGAAATTTGATTGAATTGTGGGAATGATAGAAATGATGATGTTAAACCCATGAAATTTGATTGAATTGTGGGAATGATGAAAATGTTGATGTTAAACCCATGAAATTTGATTGAATTGTGGGAATGATGAAAATGATGATGTTAAACCCATGAAATTTGATTGAATTGTGGGAATTATAGAAATGATGATGTTAAACCCATGAAATTTGATTGAATTGTGGGAATGATGAAAATGTTGATGTTAAACCCATGAAATTTGATTGAATTGTGGGAATGATGAAAATGTTGATGTTAAACCCATGAAATTTGATTGAATTGTGGGAATTATAGAAATGATGAAATGTTGATGTTAAACCCATGAAATTTGATTGAATTGTGGGAATGATGAAAATGATGATGTTAAACCCATGAAATTTGATTGAATTGTGGGAATGATGAAAATGTTGATGTTAAACCCATGAAATTTGATTGAATTGTGGGAATGATGAAAATGATGATGTTAAACCCATGAAATTTGATTGAATTGTGGGAATGATAGAAATGATGATGTTAAACCCATGAAATTTGATTGAATTGTGGGAATGATGAAAATGTTGATGTTAAACCCATGAAATTTGATTGAATTGTGGGAATGATGAAAATGATGATGTTAAACCCATGAAATTTGATTGAATTGTGGGAATTATAGAAATGATGATGTTAAACCCATGAAATTTGATTGAATTGTGGGAATGATGAAAATGTTGATGTTAAACCCATGAAATTTGATTGAATTGTGGGAATGATGAAAATGATGATGTTAAACCCATGAAATTTGATTGAATTGTGGGAATTATAGAAATGATGATGTTAAACCCATGAAATTTGATTGAATTGTGGGAATGATGAAAATGTTGATGTTAAACCCATGAAATTTGATTGAATTGTGGGAATTATAGAAATGATGATGTTAAACCCATGAAATTTGATTGAATTGTGGGAATGATGAAAATGTTGATGTTAAACCCATGAAATTTGATTGAATTGTGGGAATGATAAAATGATGATGTTAAACCCATGAAATTTGATTGAATTGTGGGAATTATAAAATGATGATGTTAAACCCATGAAATTTGATTGAATTGTGGGAATGATGAAAATGTTGATGTTAAACCCATGAAATTTGATTGAATTGTGGGAATGATGAAATGATGATGTTAAACCCATGAAATTTGATTGAATTGTGGGAATGATGAAAATGTTGATGTTAAACCCATGAAATTTGATTGAATTGTGGGAATGATGAAAATGTTGATGTTAAACCCATGAAATTTGATTGAATTGTGGGAATGATGAAAATGTTGATGTTAAACCCATGAAATTTGATTGAATTGTGGGAATGATGAAAATGATGATGTTAAACCCATGAAATTTGATTGAATTGTGGGAATTATGAAAATGATGATGTTAAACCCATGAAATTTGATTGAATTGTGGGAATGATGAAAATGTTGATGTTAAACCCATGAAATTTGATTGAATTGTGGGAATGATGAAAATGATGATGTTAAACCCATGAAATTTGATTGAATTGTGGGAATTATAGAAATGATGATGTTAAACCCATGAAATTTGATTGAATTGTGGGAATGATGAAAATGTTGATGTTAAACCCATGAAATTTGATTGAATTGTGGGAATTATAGAAATGATGATGTTAAACCCATGAAATTTGATTGAATTGTGGGAATGATGAAAATGTTGATGTTAAACCCATGAAATTTGATTGAATTGTGGGAATGATGAAAATGATGATGTTAAACCCATGAAATTTGATTGAATTGTGGGAATTATGAAAATGATGATGTTAAACCCATGAAATTTGATTGAATTGTGGGAATGATGAAAATGTTGATGTTAAACCCATGAAATTTGATTGAATTGTGGGAATGATGAAAATGATGATGTTAAACCCATGAAATTTGATTGAATTGTGGGAATGATGAAAATGATGATGTTAAACCCATGAAATTTGATTGAATTGTGGGAATGATGAAAATGTTGATGTTAAACCCATGAAATTTGATTGAATTGTGGGAATGATGAAAATGATGATGTTAAACCCATGAAATTTGATTGAATTGTGGGAATGATGAAATGATGATGTTAAACCCATGAAATTTGATTGAATTGTGGGAATGATGAAAATGTTGATGTTAAACCCATGAAATTTGATTGAATTGTGGGAATGATGAAAATGATGATGTTAAACCCATGAAATTTGATTGAATTGTGGGAATTATAGAAATGATGATGTTAAACCCATGAAATTTGATTGAATTGTGGGAATGATGAAAATGATGATGTTAAACCCATGAAATTTGATTGAATTGTGGGAATTATAGAAATGATGATGTTAAACCCATGAAATTTGATTGAATTGTGGGAATGATGAAAATGATGATGTTAAACCCATGAAATTTGATTGAATTGTGGGAATTATAGAAATGATGATGTTAAACCCATGAAATTTGATTGAATTGTGGGAATGATGAAATGTTGATGTTAAACCCATGAAATTTGATTGAATTGTGGGAATTATGAAATGATGATGTTAAACCCATGAAATTTGATTGAATTGTGGGAATGATGAAAATGTTGATGTTAAACCCATGAAATTTGATTGAATTGTGGGAATGATGAAAATGTTGATGTTAAACCCATGAAATTTGATTGAATTGTGGGAATTATAGAAATGATGATGTTAAACCCATGAAATTTGATTGAATTGTGGGAATGATGAAAATGTTGATGTTAAACCCATGAAATTTGATTGAATTGTGGGAATTATAGAAATGATGATGTTAACCCATGAAATTTGATTGAATTGTGGGAATGATGAAAATGTTGATGTTAAACCCATGAAATTTGATTGAATTGTGGGAATGATGAAAATGATGATGTTAAACCCATGAAATTTGATTGAATTGTGGGAATTATAGAAATGATGATGTTAAACCCATGAAATTTGATTGAATTGTGGGAATGATGAAAATGTTGATTTAAACCCATGAAATTTGATTGAATTGTGGGAATTATAAAAATGATGATGTTAAACCCATGAAATTTGATTGAATTGTGGGAATGATGAAAATGATGATGTTAAACCCATGAAATTTGATTGAATTGTGGGAATGATGAAAATGTTGATGTTAAACCCATGAAATTTGATTGAATTGTGGGAATTATAGAAATGATGATGTTAAACCCATGAAATTTGATTGAATTGTGGGAATGATGAAAATGTTGATGTTAAACCCATGAAATTTGATTGAATTGTGGGAATGATGAAAATGTTGATGTTAAACCCATGAAATTTGATTGAATTGTGGGAATTATAGAAATGATGATGTTAAACCCATGAAATTTGATTGAATTGTGGGAATGATGAAAATGTTGATGTTAAACCCATGAAATTTGATTGAATTGTGGGAATGATGAAAATGATGATGTTAAACCCATGAAATTTGATTGAATTGTGGGAATATAGAAATGATGATGTTAAACCCATGAAATTTGATTGAATTGTGGGAATGATGAAAATGTTGATGTTAAACCCATGAAATTTGATTGAATTGTGGGAATTATAGAAATGATGATGTTAAACCCATGAAATTTGATTGAATTGTGGGAATGATGAAAATGATGATGTTAAACCCATGAAATTTGATTGAATTGTGGGAATGATGAAAATGTTGATGTTAAACCCATGAAATTTGATTGAATTGTGGGAATTATAGAAATGATGATGTTAAACCCATGAAATTGATTGAATTGTGGGAATGATGAAAATGTTGATGTTAAACCCATGAAATTTGATTGAATTGTGGGAATGATGAAAATGTTGATGTTAAACCCATGAAATTTGATTGAATTGTGGGAATTATAGAAATGATGATGTTAAACCCATGAAATTTGATTGAATTGTGGGAATGATGAAAATGTTGATGTTAAACCCATGAAATTTGATTGAATTGTGGGAATGATGAAAATGATGATGTTAAACCCATGAAATTTGATTGAATTGTGGGAATTATAGAAATGATGATGTTAAACCCATGAAATTTGATTGAATTGTGGGAATGATGAAAATGTTGATGTTAAACCCATGAAATTTGATTGAATTGTGGGAATTATAAAAATGATGATGTTAAACCCATGAAATTTGATTGAATTGTGGGAATGATGAAAATGATGATGTTAAACCCATGAAATTTGATTGAATTGTGGGAAAGATGAAAATGTTGATGTTAAACCCATGAAATTTGATTGAATTGTGGGAATTATAGAAATGATGATGTTAAACCCATGAAATTTGATTGAATTGTGGGAATGATGAAAATGTTGATGTTAAACCCATGAAATTTGATTGAATTGTGGGAATGATGAAAATGTTGATGTTAAACCCATGAAATTTGATTGAATTGTGGGAATTATAGAAATGATGATGTTAAACCCATGAAATTTGATTGAATTGTGGGAATGATGAAAATGTTGATGTTAAACCCATGAAATTTGATTGAATTGTGGGAATGATGAAAATGATGATGTTAAACCCATGAAATTTGATTGAATTGTGGGAATATAGAAATGATGATGTTAAACCCATGAAATTTGATTGAATTGTGGGAATGATGAAAATGTTGATGTTAAACCCATGAAATTTGATTGAATTGTGGGAATTATAGAAATGATGATGTTAAACCCATGAAATTTGATTGAATTGTGGGAATGATGAAAATGATGATGTTAAACCCATGAAATTTGATTGAATTGTGGGAATGATGAAAATGTTGATGTTAAACCCATGAAATTTGATTGAATTGTGGGAATTATAGAAATGATGATGTTAAACCCATGAAATTTGATTGAATTGTGGGAATGATGAA
This sequence comes from Lathyrus oleraceus, assembly GCF_024323335.1. Classification (NCBI taxonomy): domain Eukaryota; kingdom Viridiplantae; phylum Streptophyta; class Magnoliopsida; order Fabales; family Fabaceae; genus Lathyrus; species Lathyrus oleraceus. The sequence continues at coordinate 21,032 of NW_026113215.1, read as the reverse complement.
AATGTTGATGTTAAACCCATGAAATTTGATTGAATTGTGGGAATGATGAAAATGTTGATGTTAAACCCATGAAATTTGATTGAATTGTGGGAATTATAGAAATGATGATGTTAAACCCATGAAATTTGATTGAATTGTGGGAATGATAGAAATGATGATGTTAAACCCATGAAATTTGATTGAATTGTGGGAATGATGAAAATGATGATGTTAAACCCATGAAATTTGATTGAATTGTGGGAATGATGAAAATGATGATGTTAAACCCATGAAATTTGATTGAATTGTGGGAATGATGAAAATGTTGATGTTAAACCCATGAAATTTGATTGAATTGTGGGAATTATAAAATGATGATGTTAAACCCATGAAATTTGATTGAATTGTGGGAATGATGAAAATGTTGATGTTAAACCCATGAAATTTGATTGAATTGTGGGAATGATGAAAATGTTGATGTTAAACCCATGAAATTTGATTGAATTGTGGGAATGATGAAAATGATGATGTTAAACCCATGAAATTTGATTGAATTGTGGGAATTATAGAAATGATGATGTTAAACCCATGAAATTTGATTGAATTGTGGGAATGATGAAAATGTTGATGTTAAACCCATGAAATTTGATTGAATTGTGGGAATGATGAAAATGATGATGTTAAACCCATGAAATTTGATTGAATTGTGGGAATTATAGAAATGATGATGTTAAACCCATGAATTTGATTGAATTGTGGGAATGATGAAAATGTTGATGTTAAACCCATGAATTTGATTGAATTGTGGGAATTATAAAAATGATGATGTTAAACCCATGAAATTTGATTGAATTGTGGGAATGATGAAAATGATGATGTTAAACCCATGAAATTTGATTGAATTGTGGGAATGATGAAAATGTTGATGTTAAACCCATGAAATTTGATTGAATTGTGGGAATTATAGAAATGATGATGTTAAACCCATGAAATTTGATTGAATTGTGGGAATGATGAAAATGGATGTTAAACCCATGAAATTTGATTGAATTGTGGGAATGATGAAAATGTTGATGTTAAACCCATGAAATTTGATTGAATTGTGGGAATTATAGAAATGATGATGTTAAACCCATGAAATTTGATTGAATTGTGGGAATGATGAAAATGTTGATGTTAAACCCATGAAATTTGATTGAATTGTGGGAATGATGAAAATGATGATGTTAAACCCATGAAATTTGATTGAATTGTGGGAATTATAGAAATGATGATGTTAAACCCATGAAATTTGATTGAATTGTGGGAATGATGAAATGTATGTTAAACCCATGAAATTGATTGAATTGTGGGAATTATGAAAATGATGATGTTAAACCCATGAAATTTGATTGAATTGTGGGAATGATGAAATGATGATGTTAAACCCATGAAATTTGATTGAATTGTGGGAATGATGAAAATGTTGATGTTAAACCCATGAAATTTGATTGAATTGTGGGAATGATGAAATGATGATGTTAAACCCATGAAATTTGATTGAATTGTGGGAATTATGAAATGATGATGTTAAACCCATGAAATTTGATTGAATTGTGGGAATGATGAAAATGTTGATGTTAACCCATGAAATTTGATTGAATTGTGGGAATTAAAAATGATGATGTTAAACCCATGAAATTTGATTGAATGTGGGAATGATGAAAATGATGATGTTAAACCCATGAAATTTGATTGAATTGTGGGAATGATGAAAATGTTGATGTTAAACCCATGAAATTTGATTGAATTGTGGAATTATAAAATGATGTTAAACCCATGAAATGATTGAATTGTGGGAATGATGAAAATGTTGATGTTAAACCCATGAAATTTGATTGAATTGTGGGAATGATGAAAATGTTGATGTTAAACCCATGAAATTTGATTGAATTGTGGGAATGATGAAAATGATGATGTTAAACCCATGAAATTTGATTTTATTAATGAATTGATGATGTTTGATTAAACCCATGATTTTATTGATTTGTGGGAAATGAAAATGATGTTTGTTTAAAAATTTTATTTTGAATTGTGGAATTATAGAATGATGATGTTAAACCCATGAAATTTGATTGAATTGTGGGAATGATGAAAATGTTGATGTTAAACCCATGAAATTTGATTGAGTTGTGGGAATGATGAAATGATGATGTTAAACCCATGAAATTTGATTGAATTGTGGGAATTATAGAAATGATGATGTTAAACCCATGAAATTTGATTGAATTGTGGAATGATGAAAATGTTGATTTAAACCCATGAAATTTGATTGAATTGGGAATATAAAATGATGATGTTAAACCCATGAAATTTGATTGAATTGTGGGATGATGAAAATGATGATGTTAAACCCATGAAATTTGATTGAATTGTGGAAAGATGAAAATGTTGGTGTTAAACCCATGAAATTTGATTGAATTGTGGGAATTATAGAAATGATGATGTTAAACCCATGAAATTTGATTGAATTGTGGGAATGATGAAAATGTTGATGTTAAACCCATGAAATTTGATTGAATTGTGGGAATGATGAAAATGTTGATGTTAAACCCATGAAATTTGATTGAATTGTGGGAATTATAGAAATGATGATGTTAAACCCATGAAATTTGATTGAATTGTGGGAATGATGAAATGTTGATGTTAAACCCATGAAATTTGATTGAATTGTGGGAATGATGAAAATGATGATGTTAAACCCATGAAATTTGATTGAATTGTGGGAATTATAGAAATGATGATGTTAAACCCATGAAATTTGATTGAATTGTGGGAATGATGAAAATGTTGATGTTAAACCCATGAAATTTGATTGAATTGTGGAATTATAAAATGATGATGTTAAACCCATGAAATTTGATTGAATTGTGGGAATGATGAAAATGATGATGTTAAACCCATGAAATTTGATTGAATTGTGGGAATGATGAAAATGTTGATGTTAAACCCATGAAATTTGATTGAATTGTGGGAATTATAGAAATGATGATGTTAAACCCATGAAATTTGATTGAATTGTGGGAATGATGAAATGTTGATGTTAAACCCATGAAATTTGATTGAATTGTGGGAATGATAAAATGATGATGTTAAACCCATGAAATTTGATTGAATTGTGGGAATGATGAAAATGATGATGTTAAACCCATGAAATTTGATTGAATTGTGGGAATGATGAAATGTTGATGTTAAACCCATGAAATTTGATTGAATTGTGGAATGATGAAATGATGATGTTAAACCCATGAAATTTGATTGAATTGTGGGAATGATGAAAATGATGATGTTAAACCCATGAATTTGATTGAATTGGGAATGATGAAAATGTTGATGTTAAACCCATGAAATTTGATTGAATTGTGGGAATGATGAAATGATGATGTTAAACCCATGAAATTTGATTGAATTGTGGGAATGATAGAAATGATGATGTTAAACCCATGAAATTTGATTGAATTGTGGGAATGATGAAAATGTTGGTGTTAAACCCATGAAATTTGATTGAATTGTGGAATTATAAAATGATGATGTTAAACCCATGAAATTTGATTGAATTGTGGGAATGATGAAAATGATGATGTTAAACCCATGAAATTTGATTGAATTGTGGGAATGATGAAAATGTTGATGTTAAACCCATGAAATTTGATTGAATTGTGGGAATTATAGAAATGATGATTAAACCCATGAAATTTGATTGAATTGTGGGAATGATGAAAATGTTGATGTTAAACCCATGAAATTTGATTGAATTGTGGGAATGATGAAATGTTGATGTTAAACCCATGAAATTTGATTGAATTGTGGGAATTATAGAAATGATGATGTTAAACCCATGAAATTTGATTGAATTGTGGGAATGATAAAATGATGATGTTAAACCCATGAAATTTGATTGAATTGTGGGAATGATGAAAAATGTTGATGTTAAACCCATGAAATTTGATTGAATTGTGGGAATGAAAAATGATGATGTTAAACCCATGAAATTTGATTGAATTGTGGGAATGATGAAAATGTTGATGTTAAACCCATGAAATTTGATTGAATTGTGGGAATGATAAAATGATGATGTTAAACCCATGAAATTTGATTGAATTGTGGGAATGATGAAAATGTTGATGTTAAACCCATGAAATTTGATTGAATTGTGGGAATGATAAATGTTGATGTTAAACCCATGAAATTTGATTGAATTGTGGGAATGATGAAAATGATGATGTTAAACCCATGAAATTTGATTGAATTGTGGGAATTATAGAAATGATGATGTTAAACCCATGAAATTTGATTGAATTGTGGGAATGATGAAAATGTTGATGTTAAACCCATGAAATTTGATTGAATTGTGGGAATGATGAAAATGATGATGTTAAACCCATGAAATTTGATTGAATTGTGGGAATTATAGAAATGATGATGTTAAACCCATGAAATTTGATTGAATTGTGGGAATGATGAAAATGTTGATGTTAAACCCATGAAATTTGATTGAATTGTGGGAATTATAAAAATGATGATGTTAAACCCATGAAATTTGATTGAATTGTGGGAATGATGAAATGATGATGTTAAACCATGAAATTTGATTGAATTGTGGGAATGATGAAAATGTTGATGTTAAACCCATGAAATTTGATTGAATTGTGGGAATTATAGAAGATGATGTTAAACCCATGAAATTTGATTGAATTGTGGGAATGATGAAAATGTTGATGTTAAACCCATGAAATTTGATTGAATTGTGGAATGATGAAAATGTTGATGTTAAACCCATGAAATTTGATTGAATTGTGGGAATTATAGAAATGATGATGTTAAACCCATGAAATTTGATTGAATTGTGGGAATGATGAAAATGTTGATGTTAAACCCATGAAATTTGATTGAATTGTGGGAATGATGAAATGATGATGTTAAACCCATGAAATTTGATTGAATTGTGGGAATTATAGAAATGATGATGTTAAACCCATGAAATTTGATTGAATTGTGGGAATGATGAAAATGTTGATGTTAAACCCATGAAATTTGATTGAATTGTGGGAATGATGAAAATGATGATGTTAAACCCATGAAATTTGATTGAATTGTGGGAATGATGAAATGATGATGTTAAACCCATGAAATTTGATTGAATTGTGGGAATGATGAAAATGTTGATGTTAAACCCATGAAATTTGATTGAATTGTGGGAATGATGAAAATGATGATGTTAAACCCATGAAATTTGATTGAATTGTGGGAATTATAGAAATGATGATGTTAAACCCATGAAATTTGATTGAATTGTGGGAATGATGAAAATGTTGATGTTAAACCCATGAAATTTGATTGAATTGTGGGAATTATAAAAATGATGATGTTAAACCCATGAAATTTGATTGAATTGTGGGAATGATGAAAATGATGATGTTAAACCCATGAAATTTGATTGAATTGTGGGAATGATGAAAATGTTGATGTTAAACCCATGAAATTTGATTGAATTGTGGGAATTATAGAAATGATGATGTTAAACCCATGAAATTTGATTGAATTGTGGGAATGATGAAAATGTTGATGTTAAACCCATGAAATTTGATTGAATTGTGGGAATGATGAAAATGTTGATGTTAAACCCATGAAATTTGATTGAATTGTGGGAATGATGAAATGATGATGTTAAACCCATGAAATTTGATTGAATTGTGGGAATTATAGAAATGATGATGTTAAACCCATGAAATTTGATTGAATTGTGGGAATGATGAAAATGTTGATGTTAAACCCATGAATTTGATTGAATTGTGGGAATGATGAAAATGATGATGTTAAACCCATGAAATTTGATTGAATTGTGGGAATGATAGAAATGATGATGTTAAACCCATGAAATTTGATTGAATTGTGGGAATGATGAAAATGTTGATGTTAAACCCATGAAATTTGATTGAATTGTGGGAATTATAAAATGATGATGTTAAACCCATGAAATTTGATTGAATTGTGGGAATGATGAAATGATGATGTTAAACCCATGAAATTTGATTGAATTGTGGGAATGATGAAAATGTTGATGTTAAACCCATGAAATTTGATTGAATTGTGGGAATTATAGAAATGATGATGTTAAACCCATGAAATTTGATTGAATTGTGGGAATGATGAAAATGTTGATGTTAAACCCATGAAATTTGATTGAATTGTGGGAATGATGAAAATGTTGATGTTAAACCCATGAAATTTGATTGAATTGTGGGAATTATAGAAATGATGATGTTAAACCCATGAAATTTGATTGAATTGTGGGAATGATGAAAATGTTGATGTTAAACCCATGAAATTTGATTGAATTGTGGGAATGATGAAAATGATGATGTTAAACCCATGAAATTTGATTGAATTGTGGGAATTATGAAATGATGATGTTAAACCCATGAAATTTGATTGAATTGTGGGAATGATGAAAATGTTGATGTTAAACCCATGAAATTTGATTGAATTGTGGGAATTATAAAAATGATGATGTTAAACCCATGAAATTTGATTGAATTGTGGGAATGATGAAAATGATGATGTTAAACCCATGAAATTTGATTGAATTGTGGGAATGATGAAAATGTTGATGTTAAACCCATGAAATTTGATTGAATTGTGGGAATTATAGAAATGATGATGTTAAACCCATGAAATTTGATTGAATTGTGGGAATGATGAAAATGTTGATTTAAACCCATGAAATTTGATTGAATTGTGGGATTATAAAAATGATGATGTTAAACCCATGAAATTTGATTGAATTGTGGGAATGATGAAAATGATGATGTTAAACCCATGAAATTTGATTGAATTGTGGGAATGATGAAATGTTGATGTTAAACCCATGAAATTTGATTGAATTGTGGGAATTATAGAAATGATGATGTTAAACCCATGAAATTTGATTGAATTGTGGGAATGATGAAAATGTTGATGTTAAACCCATGAAATTTGATTGAATTGTGGGAATGATGAAAATGTTGATGTTAAACCCATGAAATTTGATTGAATTGTGGGAATTATAGAAATGATGATGTTAAACCCATGAAATTTGATTGAATTGTGGGAATGATGAAAATGTTGATGTTAAACCCATGAAATTTGATTGAATTGTGGGAATTATAGAAATGATGATGTTAAACCCATGAAATTTGATTGAATTGTGGGAATGATGAAAATGTTGATGTTAAACCCATGAAATTTGATTGAATTGTGGGAATGATGAAAATGATGATGTTAAACCCATGAAATTTGATTGAATTGTGGGAATTATAGAAATGATGATGTTAAACCCATGAAATTTGATTGAATTGTGGGAATGATGAAAATGTTGATGTTAAACCCATGAAATTTGATTGAATTGTGGGAATTATGAAAATGATGATGTTAAACCCATGAAATTTGATTGAATTGTGGGAATGATGAAAATGATGATGTTAAACCCATGAAATTTGATTGAATTGTGGGAATGATGAAAATGTTGATGTTAAACCCATGAAATTTGATTGAATTGTGGGAATTATAGAAATGATGATGTTAAACCCATGAAATTTGATTGAATTGTGGGAATGATGAAAATGTTGATGTTAAACCCATGAAATTTGATTGAATTGTGGGAATGATGAAAATGTTGATGTTAAACCCATGAAATTTGATTGAATTGTGGGAATTATAGAAATGATGATGTTAAACCCATGAATTTGATTGAATTGTGGGAATGATGAAAATGTTGATGTTAAACCCATGAAATTTGATTGAATTGTGGAATGATGAAAATGATGATGTTAAACCCATGAAATTTGATTGAATTGTGGGAATATAGAAATGATGATGTTAAACCCATGAAATTTGATTGAATTGTGGGAATGATGAAAATGTTGATGTTAAACCCATGAAATTTGATTGAATTGTGGGAATTATAGAAATGATGATGTTAAACCCATGAAATTTGATTGAATTGTGGGAATGATGAAAATGATGATGTTAAACCCATGAAATTTGATTGAATTGTGGGAATGATGAAAATGTTGATGTTAAACCCATGAAATTTGATTGAATTGTGGGAATTATAGAAATGATGATGTTAAACCCATGAAATTTGATTGAATTGTGGGAATGATGAAAATGTTGATGTTAAACCCATGAAATTTGATTGAATTGTGGGAATGATGAAAATGTTGATGTTAAACCCATGAAATTTGATTGAATTGTGGGAATTATAGAAATGATGATGTTAAACCCATGAAATTTGATTGAATTGTGGGAATGATGAAAATGTTGATGTTAAACCCATGAAATTTGATTGAATTGTGGGAATGATGAAATGATGATGTTAAACCCATGAAATTTGATTGAATTGTGGGAATTATAGAAATGATGATGTTAAACCCATGAAATTTGATTGAATTGTGGGAATGATGAAAATGTTGATGTTAAACCCATGAAATTTGATTGAATTGTGGGAATTATAAAAATGATGATGTTAAACCCATGAAATTTGATTGAATTGTGGGATGATGAAATGATGATGTTAAACCCATGAAATTTGATTGAATTGTGGAAAGATGAAAATGTTGATGTTAAACCCATGAAATTTGATTGAATTGTGGGAATTATAGAAATGATGATGTTAAACCCATGAAATTTGATTGAATTGTGGGAATGATGAAAATGTTGATGTTAAACCCATGAAATTTGATTGAATTGTGGAATGATGAAAATGTTGATGTTAAACCCATGAAATTTGATTGAATTGTGGGAATTATAGAAATGATGATGTTAAACCCATGAAATTTGATTGAATTGTGGGAATGATGAAAATGTTGATGTTAAACCCATGAAATTTGATTGAATTGTGGGAATGATGAAAATGTTGATGTTAAACCCATGAAATTTGATTGAATTGTGGGAATAGAATGATGATGTTAAACCCATGAAATTTGATTGAATGTGGGAATGATGAAAATGTTGATGTTAAACCCATGAAATTTGATTGAATTGTGGGAATGATGAAAATGATGATGTTAAACCCATGAAATTTGATTGAATTGTGGGAATGAGAAATGATGATGTTAAACCCATGAAATTTGATTGAATTGTGGGAATGATGAAAATGTTGATGTTAAACCCATGAAATTTGATTGAATTGTGGGAATTATAGAAATGATGATGTTAAACCCATGAAATTTGATTGAATTGTGGGAATGATGAAATGTTGATGTTAAACCCATGAAATTTGATTGAATTGTTTTTTTTTTAACCCATGAAATTTGATTATTGTGGGAATGATGAAAATGTTGATGTTAAACCCATGAAATTTGATTGAATTGTGGGAATTATAGAAAATGATGATGTTAAACCCATGAAATTTGATTGAATTGTGGGAATGATGAAAATGTTGATGTTAAACCCATGAAATTTGATTGAGTTGTGGGAATGATGAAAATGTTGATGTTAAACCCATGAAATTTGATTGAATTGTGGGAATTATAGAAATGATGATGTTAAACCCATGAAATTTGATTGAATTGTGGGAATATAAAATGTTGATGTTAAACCCATGAAATTTGATTGAATTGTGGGATGATGAAAATGATGATGTTAAACCCATGAAATTTGATTGAATTGTGGGAATGAGAAAATGATGATGTTAAACCCATGAAATTTGATTGAATTGTGGAATGATGAAATGTTGATGTTAAACCCATGAAATTTGATTGAATTGTGGGAATTATAGAAATGATGATGTTAAACCCATGAAATTGATTGAATTGTGGGAATGATGAAATGTTGATGTTAAACCCATGAAATTTGATTGAATTGTGGGAAAGATGAAATGATGATGTTAAACCCATGAAATTTGATTGAATTGTGGGAATTATAGAAATGATGATGTTAAACCCATGAAATTTGATTGAATTGTGGAATGATGAAAATGTTGATGTTAAACCCATGAAATTTGATTGAGTTGTGGGAATGATGAAAATGTTGATGTTAAACCCATGAAATTTGATTGAATTGGGAATTATAGAAATGATGATGTTAAACCCATGAAATTTGATTGAATTGTGGGAATGATGAAATGTTGATGTTAAACCCATGAAATTTGATTGAATTGTGGAATGATGAAATGATGATGTTAAACCCATGAAATTTGATTGAATTGTGGAATTATAGAAATGATGATGTTAAACCCATGAAATTTGATTGAATTGTGGGAATGATGAAATGTTGATGTTAACCCATGAAATTTGATTGAATTGTGGGAATTATGAAAATGATGATGTTAAACCCATGAAATTTGATTGAATTGTGGGAATGATGAAAATGATGATGTTAAACCCATGAAATTTGATTGAATTGTGGGAATGATGAAAATTTGATGTTAAACCCATGAAATTTGATTGAATTGTGGGAATTATAGAATGATGATGTTAAACCCATGAAATTTGATTGAATTGTGGAATGATGAAAATGTTGATGTTAAACCCATGAAATTTGATTGAATTGTGGGAATGATGAAAATGTTGATGTTAAACCCATGAAATTTGATTGAATTGTGGAATTATAGAAATGATGATGTTAAACCCATGAAATTTGATTGAATTGTGGGAATGATGAAATGTTGATGTTAAACCCATGAAATTTGATTGAATTGTGGGAATGATAAAATGTTGATGTTAAACCCATGAAATTTGATTGAATTGTGGGAATTATGAAATGATGATGTTAAACCCATGAAATTTGATTGAATTGTGGGAATGATGAAAATTTGATGTTAAACCCATGAAATTTGATTGAATTGTGGAATGATAAAATGATGATGTTAAACCCATGAAATTTGATTGAATTGTGGGAATGATGAAATGTTGATGTTAAACCCATGAAATTTGATTGAATTGTGGAATGATGAAATGTTGATGTTAACCCATGAAATTTGATTGAATTGTGGGAATGATGAAAATGATGATGTTAACCCATGAAATTTGATTGAATTGTGGGAATTATAGAAAATGTGATGTTAAACCCATGAAATTTGATTGAATTGTGGGAATGATGAAATGTTGATGTTAAACCCATGAAATTTGATTGAATTGTGGGAATGATGAAAATGATGATGTTAAACCCATGAAATTTGATTGAATTGTGGGAATTAAGAATGATGATGTTAAACCCATGAAATTTGATTGAATTGTGGGAATGATGAAATGTTGATGTTAAACCCATGAAATTTGATTGAATTGTGGAATTATGAAAATGATGATGTTAAACCCATGAAATTTGATTGAATTGTGGGAATGATGAAAATGATGATGTTTAACCCATGAATTTGATTGAATTGTGGGAAAGATGAAATGTTGATGTTAAACCCATGAAATTTGATTGAATTGTGGGAATTATAGATGATGATGTTAAACCCATGAAATTTGATTGAATTGTGGGAATGATGAAAATGTTGATGTTAAACCCATGAAATTTGATTGAATTGTGGGAATGATGAAAATGTTGATGTTAAACCCATGAATTTTGATTGAATTGTGGGATTATAGAAATGATGATGTTAAACCCATGAAATTTGATTGAATTGTGGAATGATGAAAATGTTGATGTTAAACAAACCCATGAAATTTGATTGAATTGTGGGAATTATGAAATGATGATGTTAACCCATGAATTTGATTGAATTGTGGGAATGATGAAAATGTGATGTTAAACCCATTAAATTTGATTGAATTGTGGGAATTATGAAAATGATGATGTTAAACCCATGCAATTTTATTGAATTGTGGAATGATGAAAATGTGATGTTAAACCCATGAAATTTGATTGAATTGTGGGAATGATGAAATGTTGATGTTAAACCCATGAAATTTGATTGAATTGTGGGAATGATGAAATGATGATGTTAAACCCATGAAATTTGATTGAATTGTGGGAATGATAGAATGATGATGTTAAACCCATGAAATTTGATTGAATTGTGGGAATGATGAAAATGTGATGTTAAACCCATGAATTTGATTGAATTGGGGAATTATAAAATTGATGTTAAACCCATGAAATTTGATTGAATTGTGGGAATGATGAAAATGATGATGTTAAACCCATGAAATTTGATTGAATTGTGGGAAGATGAGAAATGTGATTTAAACCCATGAAATTTGATTGAATTGTGGGAATGATGAAAATGTTGATGTTAAACCCATGAAATTTGATTGAATTGTGGGAATGATGAAATGTTGATGTTAAACCCATGAAATTTGATTGAATTGTGGGAATGATGAAAATGTTGATGTTAAACCCATGAAATTTGATTGAATTGTGGGAATGATGAAAATGTGATGTTAAACCCATGAAATTTGATTGAATTGTGGGAATTATAGAAATGATGATGTTAAACCCATGAAATTTGATTGAATTGGGAATGATGAAAATGTTGATGTTAAACCCATGAAATTTGATTGAATTGTGGAATGATGAAAATGTTGATGTTAAACCCATGAAATTTGATTGAATTGTGGGAATTATAGAAATGATGATGTTAAACCCATGAAATTTGATTGAATTGTGGGAATGATGAAAATGTTGATGTTAAACCCATGAAATTTTTTTGAGTTGTGGGAATGATGAAAATGATGATGTTAAACCCATGAAATTTGATTGAATTGTGGGAATTATAAAATGATGATGTTAAACCCATGAAATTTGATTGAATTGTGGGAATGATGAAAATGTTGATGTTAAACCCATGAAATTTGATTGAATTGTGGGAATTAGAAAATGATGATGTTAAACCCATGAAATTTGATTGAATTGTGGGAATGATGAAAATGATGATGTTAAACCCATGAAATTTGATTGAATTGTGGGAAAGATGAAAATGTTGATGTTAAACCCATGAAATTTGATTGAATTGTGGGAATTATAGAAATGATGATGTTAAACCCATGAAATTTGATTGAATTGTGGGAATGATGAAAATGTTGATGTTAAACCCATGAAATTTGATTGAATTGTGGGAATTAAAAATGATGATGTTAAACCCATGAAATTTGATTGAATTGTGGAATGATGAAATGATGATGTTAACCCATGAAATTTGATTGAATTGTGGGAATGATAAAATGTTGATGTTAAACCCATGAAATTTGATTGAATTGTGGGAATTATAGAAATGATGATGTTAAACCCATGAAATTTGATTGAATTGTGGGAATGATGAAAATGTTGATGTTAAACCCATGAAATTTGATTGAGTTGTGGGAATGATGAAAATGATGATGTTAAACCCATGAAATTTGATTGAATTGTGGGAATTATAGAAATGATGATGTTAAACCCATGAAATTTGATTGAATTGTGGGAATGATGAAAATGTTGATGTTAAACCCATGAAATTTGATTGAATTGTGGGAATTATAGAAATGATGATGTTAACCCATGAAATTTGATTGAATTGTGGGAATGATGAAAATGTTGATGTTAAACCCATGAAATTTGATTGAATTCTGGGAATGATGAAAATGTTGATGTTAAACCCATGAAATTTGATTGAATTGTGGGAATTATAGAAATGATGATGTTAACCCATGAAATTTGATTGAATTGTAGGAATGATGAAAATGTTGATGTTAAACCCATGAAATTTGATTGAATTGTGGGAATTATAGAAATGATGATGTTAAACCCATGAAATTTGATTGAATTGTGGGATTGATGAAAATGTTGATGTTAAACCCATGAAATTTGATTGAATTGTGGGAATGATGAAAATGTGGTGTTAAACCCATGAAATTTGATTGAATTGTGGAATTATAGAAATGATGATGTTAAAATGTTAAACCCATGAAATTTGATTGAATTGTGGGAATGATGAAATGTTGATGTTAAACCCATGAAATTTGATTGAATTGTGGGAATTATAGAAATGATGATGTTAACCCATGAAATTTGATTGAATTGTGGGAATGATGAAAATGTTGATGTTAACCCATGAAATTTGATTGAGTTGTGGGAATGATGAAATGATGATGTTAAACCCATGAAATTTGATTGAATTGTGGGAATTATAGAAATGATGATGTTAAACCCATGAAATTTGATTGAATTGTGGGAATGATGAAAATGTTGATGTTAAACCCATGAAATTTGATTGAATTGTGGGAATTATAGAAATGATGATGTTAAACCCATGAAATTTGATTGAATTGTGGAATGATGAAATGATGATGTTAACCCATGAAATTTGATTGAATTGTGGGAATGATGAAATGTTGATGTTAAACCCATGAAATTTGATTGAATTTGGGAATTATAGAAATGATGATGTTAACCCATGAAATTTGATTGAATTGTGGGAATGATGAAAATGTTGATGTTAAACCCATTTAACCCATGAAATTTGATTGAATTGTGGGAATTATAAATGATGATGTTAAACCCATGAAATTTGATTGAATTGTGGGAATGATGAAATGTTGATGTTAACCCATGAAATTTGATTGAATTGTGGGAATGATGAAAATGTTGATGTTAAACCCATGAAATTTGATTGAATTGTGGGAATGATGAAATGATGATGTTAAACCCATGAAATTTGATTGAATTGTGGGAAAGATGAAAATGTTGATGTTAACCCATGAAATTTGATTGAATTGTGGAATTATAAAATGATGATGTTAAACCCATGAAATTTGATTGAATTGTGGGAATGATGAAATGTTGATGTTAAACCCATGAAATTTGATTGAATTGTGGGAAAGATGAAATGTTGGTGTTAAACCCATGAAATTTGATTGAATTGTGGGGGATGATGAAATGTTGATGTTAAACCCATGAAATTTGATTGAGTTGTGGGAATGATGAAAATGTTGATGTTAACCCATGAAATTTGATTGAATTGTGGAATTATAGAATGATGATGTTAAACCCATGAAATTTGATTGAATTGGAATGATGAAAATGTTGATGTTAAACCCATGAAATTTGATTGAGTTGTGGGAATGATGAAAATGATGATGTTAAACCCATGAAATTTGATTGAATTGTGGAATTATAGAAATGATGATGTTAAACCCATGAAATTTGATTGAATTGGGGAATGATGAAATGTTGATGTTAAACCCATGAAATTTGATTGAATTGTGGGAATTATAGAAATGATGATGTTAACCCATGAAATTTGATTGAATTGTGGGAATGATGAAAATGATGATGTTAAACCCATGAAATTTGATTGAATTGTGGGAATGATGAAAATGTTGATGTTAAACCCATGAAATTTGATTGAATTGTGGAATTATAAAATGATGATGTTAAACCCATGAAATTTGATTGAATTGTGGGAATGATGAAAATGTTGATGTTAAACCCATGAAATTTGATTGATTGTGGGAATGATGAAAATGTTGATGTTTAAACCCATGAAATTTGATTGAATTGTGGGAATTATAAAAATGATGATGTTAAACCCATGAAATTTGATTGAATTGTGGGAATGATGAAATGATGATGTTAAACCCATGAAATTTGATTGAATTGTGGGAATGATGAAAATGTTGATGTTAAACCCATGAAATTTGATTGAATTGTGGGAATGATGAAATGATGATGTTAAACCCATGAAATTTGATTGAATTGTGGGAATGATGAAATGTTGATGTTAAACCCATGAAATTTGATTGAATTGTGGGATATAGAAATGATGATGTTAAACCCATGAAATTTGATTGAATTGTGGAATGATGAAAATGATTGATGTTAAACCCATGAAATTTGATTGAATTGTGGGAATGATGAAATGTTGATGTTAAACCCATGAAATTTGATTGAATTGTGGGAATGATGAAAATGATGATGTTAAACCCATGAAATTTGATTGAATTGTGGGATTATGAAATGATGATGTTAAACCCATGAAATTTGATTGAATTGTGGGAATGATGAAAATGTTGATGTTAAACCCATGAAATTTGATTGAATTGTGGGAATGATGAAAATGATGATGTTAAACCCATGAAATTTGATTGAATTGTGGAATTATAGAATGATGATGTTAAACCCATGAAATTTGATTGAATTGTGGGAATGATGAAAATGTTGATGTTAAACCCATGAAATTTGATTGAATTGTGGAATTATAAAAATGATGATGTTAAACCCATGAAATTTGATTGAATTGTGGGAATGATGAAAATGATGATGTTAAACCCATGAAATTTGATTGATTGTGGGAATGATGAAAATGTTGATGTTAAACCCATGAAATTTGATTGAATTGTGGGAATTATAGAAATGATGATGTTAAACCCATGAAATTTGATTGAATTGTGGGAATGATGAAATGTTGATGTTAACCCCATGAAATTTGATTGAGTTGTGGAATGATGAAAATGTTGATGTTAAACCCATGAAATTTGATTGAATTGTGGGAATTATAGAAATGATGATGTTAAACCCATGAAATTTGATTGAATTGTGGAATGATGAAAATGTTGATGTTAACCCATGAAATTTGATTGAATTGTGGGAATGATGAAAATGATGATGTTAAACCCATGAAATTTGATTGAATTGTGGGAATTATGAAATGATGATGTTAAACCCATGAAATTTGATTGAATTGTGGAATGATGAAATGTTGATGTTAAACCCATGAAATTTGATTGAATTGTGGGAATTATAATGATGATGTTAAACCCATGAAATTTGATTGAATTGTGGGAATGATGAAAATGATGATGTTAAACCCATGAAATTTGATTGAATTGTGGGAATGATGAAAATGTTGATGTTTTAAACCCATGAATTTTGATTGAATTGTGGGAATATAGAAATGATGATGTTAAACCCATGAAATTTGATTGAATTGTGGGAATGATGAAAATGTTGATGTTAAACCCATGAAATTTGATTGAATTGTGGGAATTATAAATGATGATGTTAAAACCCATGAAATTTGATTGAATTGTGGGAAAGATGAAATGTGATGTTTAAACCCATGAAATTTGATTGAATTGTGGGAATTATGAAATGATGATGTTAAACCCATGAAATTGATTGAATTGTGGGAATGATGAAATGTTGATGTTAACCCATGAAATTTGATTGAATTGTGGGAATGATAAAATGTTGATGTTAAACCCATGAAATTTGATTGAATTGTGGGAATGATGAAAATGATGATGTTAAACCCATGAAATTTGATTGAATTGTGGGAATTATAGAAATGTGATGTTAAACCCATGAAATTTGATTGAATTGTGGGAATGATGAAATGTTGATGTTAAACCCATGAAATTGTTTGAATTGTGGGAATGATGAAATGATGATGTTAACCCCATGAAATTTGATTGAATTGTGGGAATGATAGAAATGATGATGTTAACCCATGAAATTTGATTGAATTGTGGGAATGATGAAAATGTTGATGTTAAACCCATGAAATTTGATTGAATTGTGGGAATTATAAAATTGATGTTAAACCCATGAAATTGATTGAATTGTGGGAATGATGAAAATGATGATGTTAAACCCATGAAAATTTGATTGAATTGTGGGAATTATAGAAATGATGATGTTAAACCCATGAAATTTGATTGAATTGTGGGAATGATGAAAATGTTGATGTTAAACCCATGAAATTTGATTGAATTGTGGAATTGAAATGTTGATGTTAAACCCATGAAATTTGATTGAATTGTGGGAATTATAGAAATGATGATGTTAAACCCATGAAATTTGATTGAATTGTGGGAATGATGAAATGTTGATGTTAAACCCATGAAATTTGATTGATTGTGTTAATGATGAAATGATGATGTTAAACCCATGAAATTTGATTGAATTGTGGAATTATAGAATGATGATGTTAAACCCATGAAATTTGATTGAATTGTGGGATGATGAAATGTTGATGTTAAACCCATGAATTTGATTGAATTGTGGAATTATAAAATGATGATGTTAAACCCATGAAATTTGATTGAATTGTGGGAATGATGAAAATGATGATGTTAAACCCATGAAATTTGATTGAATTGTGGGAATGATGAAATGTTGATGTTAAACCCATGAAATTTGATTGAATTGTGGAATTATAGAAATGATGATGTTAAACCCCATGAAATTTGATTGAATTGTGGGAATGATAAAATGTTGATGTTAAACCCATGAAATTTGATTGAATTGGGAATGATAAAATGTTGATGTTAAACCCATGAAATTTGATTGAATGTGGGAATTATAGAAATGATGATGTTAAACCCATGAAATTTGATTGAATTGTGGGAATGATGAAAATGTTGATGTTAAACCCATGAAATTTGATTGAATTGTGGGAATGATGAAAATGATGATGTTAAACCCATGAAATTTGATTGAATGGTAAATTATAGAAATGATGATGTTAAACCCATGAAATTTGATTGAATTGTGGGAATGATGAAAATGTTGATTTAAACCCATGAAATTTGATTGAATTGTGGAAATTATAAAAATGATGATGTTAAACCCATGAAATTTGATTGAATTGTGGGTTGATGAAATATGATGTTAAACCATGAAATTTGATTGAATTGTGGAAAGATAAAATGTTGATGTTAAACCCATGAAATTTGATTGAATTGTGGGAATTATAGAAATGATGATGTTAAACCCATGAAATTTGATTGAATTGTGGGAATGATGAAATGTTGATGTTAAACCCATGAAATTTGATTGAGTTGTGGGAATGATGAAAATGTTGATGTTAAACCCATGAAATTTGATTGAATTGTGGGAATTATAGAAATGATGATGTTAAACCCATGAAATTTGATTGAATTGTGGGAATGATAAAATGTTGATGTTAAACCCATGAAATTTGATTGAGTTGTGGAATTATAGAAATGATGATGTTAACCCATGAAATTTGATTGAATTGTGGGAATGATGAAATGATGATGTTAAACCCATGAAATTTGATTGAATTGTGGGAATGATGAAAATGTTGATGTTAACCCATGAAATTTGATTGAATTGTGGGAATTATAGAAAAATGATGTTAAACCCATGAAATTTGATTGATTTTGGGAATGATGAAAATGTGATGTTAAACCCATGAAATTTGATTGAATTGTGGGAATGATGAAAATGTTGATGTTAAACCCATGAAATTGATTGAATTGTGGGAATTATAGAAAGATGATGTTAAACCCATGAATTTGATTGAATTGTGGGAATGATGAAAATGTTGATGTTAAACCCATGAAATTTGATTGAGTTGTGGGAATGATGAAATGTTGATGTTAAACCCATGAAATTTGATTGAATTGTGGGAATTATAGAAATGATGATGTTAAACCCATGAAATTTGATTGAATTTGGGAATGATGAAATGTTGATGTTAAACCCATGAAATTTGATTGAATTGTGGGAATGATGAAAATGATGATGTTAAACCCATGAAATTTGATTGAATTGTGGGAATTATAGAAATGATGATGTTAAACCCATGAAATTTGATTGAATTGTGGGAATGATGAAAATGTTGATGTTAAACCCATGAAATTTGATTGAATTGTGGGAATTATAAAATGATGATGTTAAACCCATGAAATTTGATTGAATTGTGGGAGTGATGAAAATGATGATGTTAAACCATGAAATTTGATTGAATTGTGGGAATGATGAAAATGTTGATGTTAAACCCATGAAATTTGATTGAATTGTGGGAATTATAGAAATGATGATGTTAAACCCATGAAATTTGATTGAATTGTGGGAATGATGAAAATGTTGATGTTAACCCATGAAATTTGATTGAATTGTGGGAATGATGAAAATGTTGATGTTAAACCCATGAAATTTGATTGAATTGTGGGAATTATAGAAATGATGATGTTAAACCCATGAAATTTGATTGAATTGTGGGAATGATGAAAATGTTGATGTTAAACCCATGAAATTTGATTGAATTGTGGGAATTATGAAAATGATGATGTTAAACCCATGAAATTTGATTGAATTGTGGGAATGATAAAATGATGATGTTAAACCCATGAAATTTGATTGAATTGTGGGAATGATGAAAATGTTGATGTTTAAACCCATGAAATTTGATTGAATTGTGGGAATGATAGAAATGATGATGTTAAACCCATGAAATTTGATTGAATTGTGGAATGATGAAATTTGATGTTAACCCCATGAAATTTGATTGATTTGGGAATGATGAAAATGTTGATGTTAAACCCATGAAATTTGATTGAATTGTGGGAATTATAGAATGATGATGTTAAACCCATGAAATTTGATTGAATTGTGGAATGATGAAAATGTTGATGTTAAACCCATGAAATTTGATTGAATTGTGGGAATGATGAAAATGTTGATGTTAAACCCATGAAATTTGATTGAATTGTGGGAATGATGAAATGATGATGTTAAACCCATGAAATTTGATTGAATTGTGGGAATTATATAAATGATGATGTTAAACCCATGAAATTTGATTGAATTGTGGGAATGATGAAAATGTTGATGTTAACCCATGAAATTTGATTGAATTGTGGAATGATGAAAATGTTGATGTTAAACCCATGAAATTTGATTGAATTGTGGGAATTATAGAATGATGATGTTAAACCCATGAAATTTGATTGAATTGGGAATGATGAAAATGTTGATGTTAAACCCATGAAATTTGATTGAATTGTGGGAATGATGAAAATGTGATGTTAAACCCATGAAATTTGATTGAATTGTGGGAATTATGAAATGATGATGTTAACCCATGAAATTTGATTGAATTGTGGGAATGATGAAATTTGATGTTAAACCCATGAAATTTGATTGAATTGTGGGAATTATAAAATGATGATGTTAACCCATGAAATTTGATTGAATTGTGGGAATGATGAAAAATGATGATGTTAAACCCATGAAATTTGATTGAATTGTGGAATGATGAAATGTTGATGTTAAACCCATGAAATTTGATTGAATTGTGG